>NW_027278594.1:0-132500 GCF_030028105.1 Mobula birostris
TAAGCTGTGTAGTGGGTGACAGCAGCAGGTCATGGGGTCGTACAGCATGAAAACAGGCCTTTCAGCCCATCTGTACCATGCTGATCCAGATTCCTATCTATGCTAGTCTTATTTACCCGGCCCATGTCCCTCTAAACCTTTCCTATCCGTGTACATGTTCAAGTTGTTATTGTACCTGTTACAATTACGTCCTCTGAAATCTCATTCAGCAATCCTTGTGCAGAAAAACTTGCCCCTCGTTCCTATTAAATCTCACCTTAAATCTGTGCCCTCTATTTATTCATTCCCAATCAAGAGAGCAAAGATTTTTTTCAGCGGAGTATAGCAGTGAGGGGTTTGGAGATGAGTAGAGGGCAGGGATAGGGATGGGAGGAGTTAGCATTAGGGGGGGGCTGCCAGGGTGAAGGGGGTGGGCTGTTGGCTGGGGTCCTGCAGGGACTTAGTCAGTGGAGCCTCTGTGTTTTGAAGGACGGGTATCTGTAATGTTTGAGCAGTTGGCTCCCCAGAGTACTGGGGTGAAGAGTCGGCTGTGATTCCGTCACTCGAATTATCCTCTTCCCAGTGCTGTTCACTCCTTGCCCCTCTGTCCTCTGACCATCCCCACCCCCACTTTGCTCTGCCGATGTCAGCAGGTCCACTGCCCCCCCAAGGTGAGTGCAGGGTTGGAGGGGAGCTCTGCTGTCGGGTCATGGTGGGGTCCTGGGGCACCTGCTTTGTCCCTTCCACTGCTGCCTCAGAGATGAACCTCCCATCTGCTCCCTTGTTCCCTCTGGAACACTAGTTCCAGGGACCACTCCCCATCCCACAGCCACCATACCCCTATGAGAACCATATCCAGTGTCATCACCTCTGACCCCTTGGACTGACCTCATTGACCCCTTCATTGGTGATGCATCAGCCGGTGAGCTCATCATCTTTATAACCATCATGGTGCTCTTCCCCATCTCCCCCAACCCCATAACCTCAACCCCCCGCCTGCACCGTCACCTCCCCCCACCCCATCACTGCTTCCTATCACACCATCCCATAACCTCTCCCCCATAACCTCCCCCCCGTCACTCTCCCCCCCGTCACTCTCCCCCCGATCACTCTCCCCCAATCACTCTCCCCCAATCACTCTCCCCCAGTCACTCTCCCCGTCACTCCCCCCCGTCACTGCCCCATCACTCTCCCCTCATCACTCCCCCAGTCACTCTCCCCCATCACATCCTCCCCCACCCCATCACTGCTTCTCATCGCACTACCCCATGACCTCCCCCTATCACTCTCCCCATCAGCCCAATGTCTATCACTTCTCCCATCTGTCATCTCTCTCCCAACATATTCACTCGCCCCCACCCACTGTCACCTCTCGCCACTGCGTACCCCTCTCTCTCCTGACTGTCTGCCCCCACCCCCCCCCGATCGGCTGGAACTTTATTTCCATCTTCGCCTATGGTTTCCAGCCGTGAATTCACTGGTTCGGAACCCCTTCAAACCTTAACCTCCCCATTTCATCGTTGTGAGTTCATGGACAACTCCTCGTCCCAACCCACCCGTGTCTGAGAACACAAGCAGACCTTTGGACCCAATCTGCCGGATGGGGGGGGGGGAATGTGGTCTCGGTGGGTGGTGGAGGTGAGTGGTGTGTTGGTCTCTGATGTTGGGGTTACTGTGTGACTTCTAGAGAGGTGTTGTATCTGTCTTGGGGGTTCAGCCCCCTCAGTGTCTGTGAGACTGGTGTTCTTAGTCTTGGGAGGGATGTGTCGTTCTGCTCTGACTGGTCATTACTACACCCCCAGTCCCGACTACTGGATTCTGCACCTCAGATTCTTTGGGGGTGGAGGAGGTGGTGGATGAGGTCTCTTGGACAGCTCTGACCAGTTATTATTCCCAGGGGAGATAGCTTATCTCTGCTCTAAAGGGAGGGAGTGGGGTCACTCGGAACACTAACCAGTCACTGTATTCCCAGGGGAGATGGCCATTCCGTACTACTCCGGCCGGATGACTGACTGGGTGATGAACAAGGACAATCCATCGGCTTTCTCCAGCACTATCTTGGCGATGGCGGCCTTCACCATTGGCAGGTACCAGCGTGAGCAAGGAGCAGAGGATTAACGGCATCCTACCTAGGGGGGATGGGGGTCTGTTGTCCTCACTTTGACAGTGAATGCCCAGTACGTTACAGGACACAGCCCAATAATTCCGATCACACGGACACTGTAACCCCAGTGACCCCTGCTCATATCCAGTATCTGTAACACCAGTGATCCCCTGCTCCTGTCCAATGTCAGTAACCAGTGACTCCTGCTCCTGTCCCACAGTGTCTGTAACCCCAGTGATCCCTGTCCCACAGTGTCTGTAACCCCAGTGACCCCTGCTCCTGTCCACAGTGTCTGTAACCCCAGTGACCCCTGCTCCTGTCCAGTGTCTGTAACCCCAGTGACCCCTCCTCCTGTCCACAGTGTCTGTAACCCCAGTGACCTCTCCTCCTGTCCCACAGTGTCTGTAACCCCAGTAACCCCTGCTCCTGTCCAGTGTCTGTAACCCCAGTGACCCCTGCTCCTGTCCACAGTGTCTGTAACCCCAGTGACCCCTGCTCCTGTCCAGTGTCTGTAACCCCAGTGACCCCTGCTCCTGTCCAGTCTGTAACCCCAGTGACCCCTGCTCCTGTCCAGTCTGTAACCCCAGTGACTCCTGCTCCTGTCCACAGTGTCTGTAACCCCAGTGACCCCTGCTCCTGTCCAGTGTCTGTAACCCCAGTGACCTCTCCTCCTGTCCAGTGTCTGTAACCCCAGTGACCCCTGCTCCTGTCCAGTGTCTGTAACCCCAGTGACCTCTCCTCCTGTCCAGTGTCTGTAACCCCAGTGACCCCTGCTCCTGTCCCACAGTGTCTGTAACCCCAGTGACCCCTGCTCCTGTCCACAGTGTCTGTAACTCCAGTGACCCCTGTCCCACAGTGTCTGCAACCCCAGTGACCCCTGCTTCTGTCCAGTGTCTGTAACCCCAGTGACCCCTGCTCCTGTCCAGTGTCTGTAATCTCAGTGACCCCTGTCCCACAGTGTCTGTAACCCCAGTGACCCCTGCTCCTGTCCACAGTGTCTGTAACCCCAGTGACCTCTCCTCCTGTCCCACAGTGTCTGTAACCCCAGTGACCCCTGTCCCACAGTGTCTGTAACCCCAATGACCCCTGCTCCTGTCCACAGTGTCTGTAACCCCAGTGACCCCTGTCCCACAGTGTCTGTAACCCCAGTGACCCCTGCTCCTGTCCAGTGTCTGTAACCCCAGTGACCCCTGTCCCACAGTGTCTGTAACCCCAGTAACCCCAGTGACCCCTGTCCCACAATTGTCAGTCACCCACTGAGCTCTGCTCCTTTGTACACAGTGCTGTTTCAGAGTGTATTTGCGACTGTATCTACAACGCTACAATGACGGGGATTCACACCAGGATTCAGGGCTCCGTGTTCAGATCTGTCGTGCACCAGGAGATCGCATTCTTCGACACTCAGCACACAGGTACAGTGCACCATCATTCCCAGTGGCAGCAGGGTGTAAAGGGACAGAGTGAGTCGGAGAGGGAGGAGAAATTCCACTGAAATACTGTCGGTCATCTGAGAGAGGGTGACAGGCAGAGCGGGGAATTGAGACAACAGGCTCGTCAGTGTGGGGATTACAGAAGAGGAAAGATACTGTTTACAGTAGTTGTGTGTGACAGTGGAAATGTGATAGGGAGAGAGAGGGAGTGTGGGAGGGAGCGGTGGGGAGAGAGTGAGTGAGTGTGGAAGGGAGCACGAGAGAGACAGACAGACAGACAGGTGGGTTGTGAGACGGAGTGGTAGGGAATCAAGATAAAACCAGAATATGAAAAACTGTGGAACAGACAAGATGGAAATATTAAAAAATTTGGACTATGCAAGAGATATGCTTAGGCATTTACATCAACCACATTGTTTAGGTCTGGAGTGCCTTTAACCCAAATGGTGTATTTAATCCTGAAGCAATTGCAAAAATGTGGTATTTTTGTGATTATCATTAGCTGTTCCTGGATGTTCACTGAGTTAAAATCCTAAACCTCCGGTAGGACATAAACTCTGATATCAGGATTGATTTTCCAAACCTCTGACTGATTAATCGGGTAATTGAATCAAAGTTCAAAGAACATATATGTTACGATACACAATCTGAGGTTCATTTTTTTGCAGACATTCCAGTAAATACAAAAATCACAATAGAATCAGTGAAAGATCGCCCCAACAGGACGGACAGTCAATATGCAAAAGACAACAAATTGTCCATATACAAAATGGAAAAAAATAAAATAATAGTAAATAAATAAGCAATAAATATCAAGAACATGAGATGAAGAGTCCTTGAAAGAGAGTCCATAGTTTGGGGGAACAGTTCAGTGATGGAGTGAGTGCAGATGAGTGAAGTTAGACCCTCTGGTTCAGGAGCCTGATGGTTGAGGTTTAGTAATTATTTCTGAACCTGGTGGTGTGGGTCCTGAGGCTCCTGTACCTTCATCCTGATGACAGCATTGAGAAGAGAGCATGGCCTGGGTGGTGGGGGTCCCTGATGATGGAAGCTGCTTTCCTGTGACAACACTCCCATGTAGATGTGATCCATGGTGGGGAGGGCTTTATCCGGGAGGAACAGGGTGTATTCACTACTTTTTGTTGGCTTTTCCATTCAAGGGTATCGGTGTTTCCATACCAGGCCATGTTGCAACTCGTCAATATACTCTCCAACACACATGTCTAGAAGTTTGTCATAGTTTTAGATGTCATGCCAAATCCTCGCAAAATTCTAAGGAAGTCGAGGTGCTGCTGTACTTCCTTCGTAATGGCACTTACACACTGGGCCCAGGACAGGTCCTCTGAAATGATAACGCTGAGGAATTTAAAGTTTCTGACCCTCTCCACCTCTGATCCCCCGATGAGGACTGGCTCATGGACCTGCAGCTTCCTCCTCCTGAAGTCAATAATCAGTTCTTTGGTCCTGCTGACATTGAGTGAGAGGTTATTGTTGTGGCACTACTCAGCCAGATTTTCAACCTCCTGTAAGCTGACTGATCACCACCTTTGATTCAGCCAGTGACAGTGGTGTCATCAGCAAATTTGAATACGGCATTGAAGTTGTGCTTAACCTCACAGTCATAATTATAAAGTGAGTAGATCAGGGGCTAAGCACACAGCCCTGTGGTGCACCTGTGATGATGGAGATTGTGCAGGAGATGTTTTTGCCAATCCGAACTGACTGGGGTCTGCAGATGAGAAAATCGAGGATCCTGTTACACAAGGAAGGATTGAGGTGAAGGTCTTGAAGCTTGTGGGTTAGTTTCTGACACCTCCCTCACCTTTCTCGATCTCTGGAGGCGAAGTGTTGACTGATGTCTTTTATAAATTACCAATTCCCAGGGTTATCTTGACTACAACTCTTCCCACCCTGTCTCCTGTGAAAGCACCATTCCCTTTTCTCAGTTCCTTTGTCTCCACTGCATTTGTCCCCAGGATGAGGCTTTCCTTTCCAGGGCATCACAGATGCCCTCCTTCTTCAAAGTCAAGGGTTTTCCTTCCTCCACGTTTGATGCTGTCCTCATCCGCATTTCTTCCATTCCCTGAAGGTCTCCGCTCACCCCATCTCCCTAACAGTGGTAGAGTTCCTCTTGTCCTTCCCTAGCATCCCGTGAGCCACCGCATCCAACACATCATTCTCCACAACTTCGGCCACCTCCAAAGGGATCCTACCACCAAACAAATCTTTACCTCACTCACTCTCTCTGCTTTCAGTGGGGATCATTCCTTCTCCATTCATCCCTCCCCATTAATCTTCCTCCTTGCACTTATTTCTGCGTGACCAAAGTGCTACACCTGCCCATTTACCTCTTCCCTCACCTCCATTCAGGGCCCCAAACCGTCCTTACAGGTGAGGCAACACTTCACTTGCAAATCTGCTGGGGTGATCTATTGTGTCTGGTGCTCCTGATATAATACAACCTCACCCATCGTAAATTGGAGGACAACTTCGTCGAGCACCCCTGCTCCATCCACCAAAAGAGGAACTTCCTGGTGGCCAAACATTTTAATTCTATTTCCCTGGAGCCCACAGCCTTCTCTTGTGCCAAGATGAGATCACCCTCAGGTGGAGGAGCAGCACCTTGTATTCCATCTGGGTAGCCTCCAACCTGATGGCGTGAATATGAATTTCTCCTTCCAGTAAAAATAAGTTCCTTCCTCTCCCCCCACCCCAGGTAGTAATATTCTTCTACCTCTTCTCACCTAACTTTGACCTCCCCCTGGGTCCACTCCTCCTTCCCTTTCTCCTATGGTCCATTCTCTCCTTTCAGATTCCTTCCTCTCCAGCCCTTTATCTTTCTTGCCCACTTGGCTTCACGTGTCACCTGATAGCTATCCTCCCCCGCCTCCACCTTTTCATTCTGTCATCTTCCCCCTTCCTTTTCCGTCCTGAAGGCTGGAAACGTCGACATCATTTCTGTAGATGCTGCCTGATCTGCTGAGTTCCTCCAACATTTTGTCCATGTTGCTTTGGATTACCAGTGTCTGCAAAATCTGTTGTGTTAAGTTTTGCGGGAATGATACTATTGAATACCGAGCTGTAGTCAGTGAAGAGCATCCTGATGTATGTATCTTCACTGTCCAGATGTTGCCAGCGTTTCTGACAGATTATACTGGAAGCTGATCATGTGGGAAAAGAATCATTTCTCCATGTTTACTCTGAGTTCTTGAGACAGTGAGGATGTGGGTTAGATCAGGATTTATATACAGACCTGTCCGGGACCCCGGTACATAGGATACAGGCCTGGGGAGATCTGTTCTAGAGAGATGGGTTTCGAACCCAGGATCTAGAATCCAGGAGATGTGTCGTAGAATGAGGGGTCCAGGGCTGTAGACCCAGGAAATGTCCCTCTGTAGAGGGAGAGGCTCAGAACCCCGGACCCAGGGATCTCCTGTTAGAAGAGTGTCAGGATGTCAGGATCCCAGACCCCAGGAATTCTCTTACTGTTGAGTGAGTGATCCAAAACCCCGGAAGAGAGAGGGGCTCAGAATCCCATGAGATCTCCAGTAGACTGTGAGACCCAGGATCCCATGAGATCTGTAGAGTGTGGGACCCGGGACCCCATGAGATCTCCTGTAGAGTGTGGGACCCAGGAACCCATGAGATCTCCTGTAGACTGTGGGACCCAGGATCTCATGAGATCTCCTGTAGGCTATAAGACCCAGGATCTCATGAGATCTCCTGTAGAGTGTGGGACCCATGATCTCATGAGATCTGTAGACCATGGGACCTAGGATCTCATGAGATCTCCTGTAGAGTGTGGAACCCAGGACCCCATGAGAACACTTGTAGAAATTGGAACCACAACCCCATGAGATCTCCTGTAGACTGTGGGACCCAGGATCTCATGAGATCTCCTGTAGACTGTGGGACCCAGGATCTCATGAGATCTCCTGTAGACTGTGGAACCGAGGACCCCATGAGATCTCCTGAAGAATGTGGGATCCCGGAACCCATGAGATCTCCTGTAGAGTGTAAGATCCAGGAACCCATGAGATCTCCTGTAGACTATGGGACCCAGGACCCCATGAGTCTCCTGTAGAGTGTAAGATCCAGGAACCCATGAGATCTCCTGTAGAAATTGGGACACAGAACCCCAGGAAATCTCTTGTGTAGAGAGGGTTTCAGAACCCCAAGAGATCTCCTGTTGTTACAGTTTTGATGAAATCTCTGTCTCTATTGCCAGGTGATATCACATCCCGCATCACCACAGACACGAACACGATGAGCGACTCGCTGTCAGAACAGCTGAGCCTGCTGATGTGGTACCTGATGAGAGTCATGTGTCTCCTGGCCTTCATGCTCAGCCTGTCCTTCAAACTATCCCTCTTCACCCTGGCGTTGATTCCATTCATCATCATCGTCCCTGAGTTCTTCGCCCATTTCTACCAGGTAGGTTTATCATTGCATTTCAACCCATCGGTTCTTTCCCACCCCTGATCCTTATTCCTGTCCCACATTGTCCAGCGTCAGTCTCCTCAACCATATCACACAGAACACTACAGCACAGGGACCAGCCGGCCTTTCGGCCCACAAGTCTGCTGACCATGATGCCAAGTTAAGCTAATCCCATCTGCCTGTATGCTCTATATCCATCTTGTGAATGTATCGTAATGCCTCTTAAACATTGCTATCATATCCACTATCAGCACTTCCCCTGGTAGTGCATTCTAGGCACCTACCATTCTCTGTAGAAATAACCTTGCCTTGTAAACGTTCTTTGAATTCCCCCCCCCTCACTGTAAACCTATGCCCTTATTATTTGACATATCCATCCTGGGGGGGTGGGGGGTGAAACTACCCTATCTGTGCTTCTCATAACTAAATATACTCAGCCTCTGGTAGTCTAGGGATGGCAATCAAAGCTTGTCCAACCTTTCCTTGTAGCTAATACTTTCTAGTCAAGGGAAAGTCCTGCTGAACCTTTTCAGCACCTTCTCCAAAGCCTGCACTGTAAAGCAGTGACCAGACTGCGCACAATAATCCAAATGTGGCCTAAGCAGAGTTTCATGTAGCTGTAACACAACTTACTGACTGTTATACTCAACATCCTGACTGAGGAAGAGAATATGCTGTGTGTCTATCCACTTGCTTTGCCACTTTTCGGGGAGCTATGGACGTGGACCCAGGATTCCTCCGTGTATCAGTGCTGTCAAGGGTCCGGCCATTCACTGTGTACTTCCCTCTCAAAGTGCAACACCGCGTACTTCGATTAAACTCCATCTGCCATTTCTCTGTCAATATTTCCAAGGGATCCATATCCTGCTGAATCCTTTGACAACCTTCCTCGCTATCCACAACTCCACCAACTTTTGTGTCATCTCCAAACTCATTAATCAGCCCAGTTACACATTTTCATCCAAATATACTATATATATGATAATGATAGGCAATGATAGAGATCGAGAAGATTATAAGGCTAGCAGGGAGGAGCTTAAGAATGGAAGGGGCCATGAGAAGGCCTTGGTGAGTCGGGATTAAGGAAAACCCCAAGGTATTCTACAAGTATGCGAAGAGCAAGAGGATAAGATGTGACAGAATAGGACCAATCAAGTGTGACAGTGGAAAAGTGTGTATGGAACTGGAGGAGATAGCAGAGGTTCTTAATGAATACATTGCTCCATTATTCACCACGGAAAAGGATCTTGGTGATTGTAGGGATGACTTGCAGCAGACTGAAAAGCTTGAGCATGCAGATATTAAGAAAGAGGATGTGCTGGAGCTTTTGGAAAACATCGTTGGATAAGTCACCAGGACTGGACGAGATGTACCCCAGGCTACTGTGGGAGGCAAGGGAGGAGATTGCTGAGCCTCTGGCGATGATTTTTGCTTCATCATTGGAGATGGGAGAGGTCTCAGAGGATTGGACAGTTGCGGATATTGTTCCCTTATTCAAGAAAGGGAGTAGAGATAGCCCAGTGAGTCTTATTTCAGTGGTTGGTAATTTGATGGAAAAGATCCTGAGGGGAAAGATTTATGAACATATGGAGAGGCATAATATGATTAGGAATAGTCAACATGGCTTTGTCAAGGGCAGGTCGTGCCTTACGAGCCTGATTGAATTTTTTGAGGATGTGACTAAACACATTGATGAAGGAAGAGCAGTAGATGTATATGGATTTCAGCAAGGCATTTGATAAGGTACTCCATGCAAGGTTTATTGAGAAAGTAAGGAGGCATGGGATCCAAGGGGACATTGCTTTGTGGATCCAGAACTGGCTTGCCCACAGAAGGCAAAGAGTGGTTGTAGACGGGTCGTATTCTGCATGAAGGTCGGTGACCAGTGGTGTGCCTCAGGGATCTGTTCTGGGACCCCTACTCTTCGTGATTTTTATAAATAACCTGGATGAGGAAGTGGAGGGATGGGTTAGTAAATTTGCTGATGACACAAAGGTTGGGTGTGTTGTGGATAGTGTGGAGGGCTCTCAGAGGTTACAGCAGGACATTGATAGGATGCAAAACTGGGCTGAGAAGTGGCAGGTAGAGTTCAACCCAGATAAGTGTGAGGTGGTTCATTTTGGTAGGTCAAATATGATGGCAGAATATAGTATTAATGGTAAGACTTGGCAGTGTAGAGGATCAGAGGGATCTTGGGGTCCGAGTCCAGAGGACACTCAAAGCTGCTGTGCAGGTTGACTCTGTGGTTAAGAAGGCATTCGGTGCATTGGCCTTCATCAATCGTGGGGTTGCTTTTAAAAGCCGAGAGGTAATGTTACAGCTATATAGGACCCTGGTCAGACCCCACTTAGAAACATAGAAAACATACAGTACAATACAGGCACTTTGGCCCACAAAGCTATGCTGAACATGTCCATACCTTAGAACTACCTAGGTTTTACCCATAGCCCTCTATGTTTCTAAGCTCCATGTACCGTTCCAGGAGTCTCTTAAAAGACCCTACTGTTTCCACCTCCACCATCGCCACCGGCAGCCCTTTCCGCGCACTCACCACTCTCTGTGTAAAAAAAACTTATCCCCTGATATTTCCTCTGTACCTGCTTCTAAGTACCTTAAAACTATGTCCTCTCATGCTAGCCATTTCAGCCCTGTGGAAAAGCCTCTGACTATCCACACGATCAATGCCTCTCATCATCTTATACACCTCTATCGGGTCACCTCTCATCCTCCGTCGCTCCAAGGAGAAAAGGCCAAGTTCACTCAAGCTATTCTCATAAGGCATGCTCCCCAATCCAGGCAACATCCTTGTAAATCTCCCCTGCACCATTTCTATGGCTTCCACATCCTTCCTGTAGTGAGGCAACCAGAACTGAGCACAGTACTCCAAGTGTGGTCTGACCAGGGTCCTTTAGAGCTGTAACATAACCTCTCGGCTCTTAAACCCGATCCCACGGTTGACGAAGGCCAATGCACCGTGTGCCATCTTAACCACAGAGTCAACCTGCACAGCAGCTTTGAGTGTCCTATGGACTCGGACAACAAGATCCCTCTGACCCTCCACACTGCCAAGAGTCTGACCATTAATACTATATTCTGCCGTCATATTTGACCTACCAAAATGAACCACTTCACAGTTTTCTGGGTTGAACTCCATCTGCCATTTCTCAGCCCAGTTTTGCATCCTATCAATGTCCCACTGTAACCTCTGACACCCCTCCACATTATCCACAACACCTCCAACCTTTGTATCATCAGCAAATTTACTAACCCATCCCTCCACTTCCTCATCCAGGTCATTTATAAAAATCACGAAGAGTAGGGGTCCCAGAACAGATCCCTGAGGCACACCACTGGTCACCGACCTCCATGCAGAATATGACCTGTCTACAACCACTCTTTGCCTTTTGTGGGCAAGCCAGTTCTGGATCCACAAAGCAATGTCCCCTTGGATCCCATGCCTCCTTACTTTCTCAATAAGCCTTGCATGGGGTACCTTATCAAATGCCTTGCTAAAATCCATTTGGAGTACTGTGCTCAGTTCTGGTCGCCTCACTACAGGAAGGATGTGGACACCATAGAAAGGGTGCAGAGGAGATTTACAAGGATGTTGCCTGGATTGGGGAGCATGCCTTATGAGAATAGGTTTTGTGAATTTGGCCTTTCCTCCTTGGAGCGACAGAGGATGAGAGGTGACCTGATAGAGGTGTATAAGATGATGAGAGGAATTGATCATGTGGATAGTCAGAGGCCTTTTCCCAGGGCTAAAATGGCTAACACGAGAGGGCACAGTTCTAAGGTGCTTGGGAGTAGGTACAGAGGAGACGTCAGGGGTAAGTTTTTTACTCAGAGTGGTGAGTGCGTGGAATGGGCTGCCGGCAACGGTGGTGGAGGCAGATGCAATAGGGTCTTTTAAGAGACTCCTGGACAGGTACATGGAGCTTAGAAACATAGAGGGCTATGGGTAACCCTAGGTAATTTCTAAGTTAAAGACATGTTTGGCACAGCTTTGTGGGTCGAAGGGTCTGTATTGTGCTGTAGGTTTTCTATGTTTCTCTCATCTTTATCATCTCTGAAAACGTAATTGTTTGTAAAATATGACCATCCCTGCGCAAAGCCATGCAACATTTTTGCTTTGTCTAAAGAGAGTAGATCCTTTCACTAAGAATTATCTCCAATAAGTTTCCTTTCACAGATGTAAACCCCACAGCCCACAATGTCCTGCTTTGTCTCTTTTGCCCTTCTTAAACAAAAGAACAACATTGGCTGTTCTCCATTGTCTGGGGTCTCTGATGTCGCTGGAGAGGATACAAAGATCTTTCTCATCAGTCATCTTAATTCCCATCAGCCCTGGGGACTTGACCAGTTTAATGTCCTTTGAGAGCCCCAACAATGAATCATTGTTGAGATCAACCTCCCCCAGAACGTTGTCATACCCTTCCCTGATCTCACGATCCTCTATTTCCATCCAGCATTCCCAATGGACTTCCTCCCACTGGCCAGTCCACATTCCCCCAACCATTTCCAATCCCCAGTCCAGTGAGGCATTTGCCATTCCTTAATCCTTGGATGCTTTAAGGAGAGAGTGGGAGAGTGAGGATCTCAATTCATCTGGAGATGTGTAGGGCTGAGGATGTCCTTGTAATCACGGCAGGAGTTTAGAAATGGGGAGAAACTGGAGCAGCAGGGAATCTCACGTGGTCACAGGGAGAATGACAGACAGCACCAGAGGCTGGAACTAAACCTGGGTCTCTGGAGGCTGTGAGCCAACGATACGACCTACAACATGACTTACTCCCTGTGAGATGAGTGTGGAACACCACTCTACTCCCTGTAGGATCAGTCTAGAACATCACTCTACTCCCTGTAGGATCAGTCTGGAACACCACTCTCCTCCCTGGAACATCCCCTCCCCGTAGGAGCAGTCTAGAACACCACTCTCTTCCCTGTAGAATTAGTCTAGAACACCACTCTACTCCCTGTAGGATCAGTCTGGAACACCAGTCTACTCCCTGTAGGATCAGTCTGGAACACCAGTCTACTCCCTGTAGGATCAGTCTAGAACACCACTCTCCTCCCTGTAGGATCAGTCTAGAACACCACTCTACTCCCTGTAGGATTAGTCTGGAACACCACTCTCCTCCCTGTAGGATCAGTCTGGAACACCACTCTACTCCCTGTGGGATCTGCCTAGAGCACCACTCTATTTCCTGTAGGATCAGTCTAGAACACCACTCTACTCCCTGTAGGATCAGTCTAGAACACCACTCTACTCCCTGTAGGATCAGTCTAGAACACCACTCTACTCCCTGTAGGATCAGTCCGAAATACCACTCTACTCCCTGTGGGATGAGTCTAGAACACCACTCTACACCTATTTAGCGGGATCTCTCTTTGTAATTTGACCCTTTGGAGACAAGGTATCACACAAGTAATTAAGAATTCCCCGGTGGGAACATAGACCTGCAGATGCTGGAGGGTGAAATAAAAGCTGAAGTGGCTGGAAACACTGATCGGGTTGGGCAGCAAGAAGACATTGAAGGAACATTATGTGGAAAGCAGCCTCCCCCCCCACCCCCACTGATACTGACTGACCCTCACAAAGCTGGTCCTGCCTGCCCAGGTTTATTGTAGAGACCTCTCCAACCCTGGACTCTGGACTCCTCTTGTGAGGCTGCACCACATCTGACTACTCCCTGACCCTGGACTCTCCATGTGCTCATTCTCCTTGGCCTTGGGATCTTGTTGTGCTGGACCACCCTGATGCTGGGATCTTGCTGTGCCAGGCTTCCCTGACACTGGGATCTTGCTGTGACAGGTCCTCTCTGACACTGGGATCTTGCTGTGCCAGGCCCTCTCTGACACTAGGATCTCGCTGACCAGGTCTTCCCTGACCATGGGACTTCCTGTGACAGGTCCTCACTGACAGTGTGATCTTGCTGTGCCGGACCACCCTGACACTGGGATCTTGCTGTGCCGGACCACCCTGACACTGGGATCTTGCTGTGCCGGACCACCCTGACACTGGGATCTTGCTGTGCTGGACCACCCTGACACTGGGACTTCCTGTTCTGGGTTCTCCCTGGTACTGACTCTCCCTCTGCCAGGCTCTGACCAGCCCCAGCTCTCCCTGACTGTGAGATATTTCTGTATGACAGAACCTGTCGGCTGACGTTCAGGCGTCTCTGGCCAAAGCCAATGACGTGGCGATGGAGACGTTCTCCTCCATGAAGACAGTGCGCAGCTTCGCCAACGAGGATGGAGAGTGCCGACGATACGGAGAGCGATTGAACGACACCTTCCAGCTGAACAAGAGGGAGGCCTTGTTCTACGCCATCTACATGTGGACCAACAGTGTAGGCCTCGTTCTCTCCCTTCCCCCACGGGAACCAGGCCAATACCCCTGGGAGGGCAGTTGTCACTCCTTCTCTCCACCCAGGGGAGGGTCTCAGTGACTGGGTGGGGAAGGGGTCTGACTGTAACAGTGTGAGGAGAGGGGATAGAGTCAGATGGTTTGCTGGTGGAGACAGTGGATGATGAGATGGAGGAAGACGAGTGGGTGACCTTCACACTGAGGAGGTGAGGGTGGGTCCTTGGGCTAAAAGGGGCTGAGGTTTCTACTCCTGGATCTCTTGGTGAAGAGAGACCAGCCTAGAAACTCAGGTCATGGTGCTGCCTGAATGGAAGTAGTGAATGGGGTGTGGTAGTGTCTGGCCGTCTAGGATGTACGTCTGCTTCATGGAGGACTTTCCAGTCTCTCTGGTGTGTCTGCTCTTGCTGGTGTGAGGGGTCTGTCTCCCAGGGGATGCTGTTTGCTGGTGTGAGGGTTCTGTCTCCCAGGGGATGCTGTTTGTCTCTCGGTGGCTGGATGTCTCTCAGGATTGGCTGAGTGTCTCTCAAGGGAGTGTGAGTTTCTGTCTGTCTTGGGAGTGGGGGCAATTCTGTCTGTGTTGAGGGGGTCTTTCGAGGGTTCCGCCTGTAGTGAGTATCTCTCTCTCTGGGTGGGTATCTGTCTTTTAGGTATGTATGTCTGGAGGGAGCAGCACTATTTGTTGTGGGTGGTCTGCCTCTGTTGGGTGTCTCTCTTCGGCAGATTCCTCTGTGTCTGGGGTGGATGTCTGGGATTGTTATCTGTCTCTGGGGTGAGTGTCTGCCTGTCAGGGTGGATGTCTGTGTCTGGGGTGGATATCTGGAAGGGTTTCTGTCTCTGGGGGTTATTGCCATTTTCTCATGGGACACTGCCTCTTCCTTTGCAGCTCTCCGGCCTGTTACTGAAGGTCAGCATCTTGTTCTACGGGGGCTCGCTCGTGACAGACGGCAGTGTGACGAGCGGTGGTCTTGTCTCCTTCATCCTCTATCAACTGCAGTTTACCTCGGCCATTGAGGTGAGCAGCAGGGACACAGTCAGTTCCTTATCCCAGACGGCCAGACACCCGCCCTCCTCGGACCCAGACAGCTAAACATCCCAGCGACCAGACAGCAGTCAATCAAATAATCTTCCTGTCATTTAGACACCTGGATCTCAGCACCAGATGCTTCTTGTGTGCTTCACCTTTTGTCTAACGACCACGGATCAGTGTCCGGGCCTGCATCAGAGACCCGAGTTTGATGCTGTCTGCGTGGAGTTTGCATGTTCTCCCGGCGACTGTGTGGGTTCTCCTTGGGTGCCCATTTCCTCTCATATCCCAATCGCTGGGAGGTAATTCCCCCCCTCCCCAGTGTGTTGGTGAGGGATAGGGGGGCCATTGGACTTGGTTCTATTGTCACGTGTACCAAGGTGCAGTGAAAAGCTTTAGTTTGAATGCCATCCAGGCAGATCGTGCCGTACATAATTAATCCGGAGAAAGTTGCTGGGAATGTGGCCAGGAACACGACTGGTGTAAATGGCGGCTGACGATGGGCACAGACTGAAGCCTGTCTCTGTATTGTGTGATTCTGTGACTACGATGAGAGGAGGTGGGGGAGCTCAGGGTCTGGCGCCAGGCAAATAACAACTTCCTCATTATCAGTGACACAAGAAACAGGAGCAGGAGTAGGCCACCCGGCCCATCGAGCCTGCCCGGCCATTCAATTAGATCACGGCTGATCTGTCCGTAAACTCAGCTCCATCTACCTGCCTTTTCCCCATAACCCTTAATTCCCCTAAGTTTCCCCTAACACAAAGATGGTTTTTCACTTCAGGAGAACCTGCACCACTCACACCCCTCCTCACATCACTGGCAAAGCAGTGGAAACTACGAGCAGTCTCAATCTCCTGGGAGAGCACATCCCACACAACCTCTCATGGGTCCAAAACACATTCTCCACAGTCACCAACACCTCCACAGTCACCAACACCTCCACAGTCACCAACATCTCCACAGTCTCCAACACCTGCACAGTCACCAACATCCTCCAGTGACCAACACCTCCACAGTCACCAACATCTCCACAGTCACTAACATGTCCACAGTCACCAACATCTCCACAGTCACCAACATCTCCACAGTCACCAACACCTCCACAGTCACCAACATACTCCACGGTCACCAACACCTCCACAGTCACCAACATACTCCACGGTCACCAACATCCTCCACAGTCACCAACATCCTCCACAGTCACCAACACCTCCACAGTCACCAACATCTCCACAGTCACCAACACCCTCCACAGTCACCAACATCCTCCACAGTCACCAACACCTCCACAGTCACAAACATCTCCACAGTCACCAACACCCTCCACAGACACCAACATCTCCACAGTCACCAATACCCTCCACAGTCACCAACACCTCCACTCACCAACATCCTCCACAGTCACCAACACCTCCACAGTCTCCAACACCCTCCACAGTCTCCAACACCTCCACAGTCACCAACACCCTCCACAGTCACCAACACTTCCACAGTCACCAACACCTCCACTGTCACCAACATCCTCCACAGTCACCAACATCTCCACAGTCACCAACACCTCCACAGTCACCAACATCTCCACAGTCACCAATACCCTCCACAGTCACCAACACCCTCCACAGTCACCAACACCTCCACAGTCACCAACATCCTCCACAGTCACCAACATCCTCCACAGTCACCAACACCTCCACAGTCACCAACACCTCCACAGTCACCAACATGTCCACAGTCACCAGCATCTCCACAGTCACCAACACCTCCACAGACACCAACACCTCCACAGTCACCAACACCTCCACAGTCACCAACACCCTCCACAGTCACCAACACCTCCACAGACACCAACACCTCCACAGTCACCAGCATCTCCACAGTCACCAACACCCTCCACAGTCACCAACACCTCCACAGTCACCCACACCTCCACAGTCACCAACATGTCCACAGTCACCAGCATCTCCACAGTCACCAACACCTCCACAGACACCAACACCTCCACAGTCACCAACACCTCCACAGTCACCAACATCTCCACAGTCACCAACATCCTCCACAGTCACCAACACCTCCACAGTCACCAACACCTCCACAGTCACCAGCACCTCCACAGTCACCAACATGTCCACAGTCACCAACACCTCCACAGTCACCAGCATCTCCACAGTCACCAGCATCTCCACAGCACCAACACCTCAACAGTCACCAACACCTTCACAGTCACCAACATCTCCACAGTCACCAACATCCCTCCACAGTCACCAACACCTCCACAGTCACCAACATCTCCACAGTCACCAATACCTCCACAGTCACCAACATCCTCCACAGTCACCAACATCTCCACTGTCACCAACATCCTCCACAGTCACCAACACCCTCTACTGACCAACATCTCCACAGTCACCAACACCTCCACAGTCACCAACATCCTCCACAGTCACCAACATCCTCCACAGTCACCAACACCTCCACAGTCACCAACACCTCCACAGTCACCAACAGCTCCACTGTCACCAACATCCTCCACTGTCACCAACATCCTCCACTGTCACCAACACCTCCACAGTCACCAACACCTCCACAGTCACCAACACCCTCCACAGTCACCAACACCTCCACAGTCACTAACACCTCCACAGTTTCCAACATCTCCACAGTCACCAACATCTCCACAGTCACCAACACCCTCCACTGTCACCAACACCTCCACAGTCAACAACATCCTCTACAGTCACCAACATCCTCCACGGTCACCAACACCTCTACGGTCACCAACATCTCCACAGTCACCAACACCTCCACAGTCACCAACACCTCCACAGTCACCAACACCTCCACAGTCACCAACATCTCCACAGTCACCAACACCTCCACAGTCACCAACATCTCCACAGTCACCAACATCTCCACAGTCACCAACACCCTCCACAGTCACCAACATCTCCACTGACCAACATCTCCACAGTCACTAACACCTCCGCAGACACCAACACCTCCGCAGTCACCAACACCCTCCACAGTCACCAATACCTCCACAGTCACCAGCATCCTCCACAGTCACCAACACCTCCACAGTCACCAACATCTCCACAGTCACCAATACCTCCACAGTCACCAACATCCTCCACAGTCACCAACACCTCCACAGTCACCAACATCTCCACAGTCACCAACACCCTCCACAGTCACCAACATCTCCACTGACCAACATCTCCACAGTCACTAACACCTCCGCAGACACCAACACCTCCACAGTCACCAACACCCTCCACAGTCACCAATACCTCCACAGTCACCAACACCTCCACAGTCACCAACATCTCCACAGTCACCAACATCCTCCACAGTCACCAACACCTCCACAGTCACCAACATCTCCACAGTCACCAATACCTCCACTGTCACCAACATCCTCCACAATCACCAACACCCTCTACTGACCAACATCTCCACAGTCACCAACACCTCCACAGTCACCAACATCCTCCACAGTCACCAACACCCTCCACTGACCAACATCTCCACAGTCACCAACATCTCCACAGTCACCAACATCCTCCACAGTCACCAACACCTCCACAGTCACCAACATCTCCACAGTCACCAACACCCTCCACAGTCACCAACATCCTCCACAGTCACCAACACCTCCACAGTCACAAACATCTCCACAGTCACCAACACCCTCCACAGACACCAACATCTCCACAGTCACCAATACCCTCCACAGTCACCAACACCTCCACTCACCAACATCCTCCACAGTCACCAACACCTCCATAGTCTCCAACACCCTCCACAGTCTCCAACACCTCCACAGTCACCAACACCTCCACAGTCACCAACATCTCCACAGTCACCAACACCCTCCACAGTCACCAACATCTCCACTGTCACCAACATCTCCACTGACCAACATCTCCACAGTCACTAACACCTCCGCAGACACCAACACCTCCACAGTCACCAACACCCTCCACAGTCACCAATACCTCCACAGTCACCAACATCTCCACAGTCACCAATACCTCCACAGTCACCAACATCCTCCACAGTCACCAACATCTCCACTGTCACCAACATCCTCCACAGTCACCAACACCCTCTACTGACGAACATCTCCACAGTCACCAACACCTCCACAGTCACCAACATCCTCCACAGTCACCAACACCCTCCACTGACCAACATCTCCACAGTCACCAACATCTCCACAGTCACCAACATCCTCCACAGTCACCAACACCTCCACAGTCACCAACATCTCCACAGTCACCAACACCCTCCACAGTCTCCAACACCTCCACAGTCACCAACACCTCCACAGTCACCAACATCTCCACAGTCACCAACACCCTCCACAGTCACCAACATCTCCACTGACCAACATCTCCACAGTCACTAACACCTCCGCAGACACCAACACCTCCACAGTCACCAACACCCTCCACAGTCACCAATACCTCCACAGTCACCAGCATCCTCCACAGTCACCAACACCTCCACAGTCACCAACATCTCCACAGTCACCAATACCTCCACAGTCACCAACATCCTCCACAGTCACCAACACCTCCACAGTCACCAACATCTCCACAGTCACCAACACCCTCCACAGTCACCAACATCTCCACTGACCAACATCTCCACAGTCACTAACACCTCCGCAGACACCAACACCTCCACAGTCACCAACACCCTCCACAGTCACCAATACCTCCACAGTCACCAGCATCCTCCACAGTCACCAACACCTCCACAGTCACCAACATCTCCACAGTCACCAATACCTCCACTGTCACCAACATCCTCCACAGTCACCAACACCCTCTACTGACCAACATCTCCACAGTCACCAACACCTCCACAGTCACCAACATCCTCCACAGTCACCAACACCCTCCACTGACCAACATCTCCACAGTCACCAACATCTCCACAGTCACCAACATCCTCCACAGTCACCAACACCTCCACAGTCACCAACATCTCCACAGTCACCAACACCCTCCACAGTCACCAACATCCTCCACAGTCACCAACACCTCCACAGTCACAAACATCTCCACAGTCACCAACACCCTCCACAGACACCAACATCTCCACAGTCACCAATACCCTCCACAGTCACCAACACCTCCACTCACCAACATCCTCCACAGTCACCAACACCTCCATAGTCTCCAACACCCTCCACAGTCTCCAACACCTCCACAGTCACCAACACCTCCACAGTCACCAACATCTCCACAGTCACCAACACCCTCCACAGTCACCAACATCTCCACTGTCACCAACATCTCCACTGACCAACATCTCCACAGTCACTAACACCTCCGCAGACACCAACACCTCCACAGTCACCAACACCCTCCACAGTCACCAATACCTCCACAGTCACCAACATCTCCACAGTCACCAATACCTCCACAGTCACCAACATCCTCCACAGTCACCAACATCTCCACTGTCACCAACATCCTCCACAGTCACCAACACCCTCTACTGACGAACATCTCCACAGTCACCAACACCTCCACAGTCACCAACATCCTCCACAGTCACCAACACCCTCCACTGACCAACATCTCCACAGTCACCAACATCTCCACAGTCACCAACATCCTCCACAGTCACCAACACCTCCACAGTCACCAACATCTCCACAGTCACCAACACCCTCCACAGTCTCCAACACCTCCACAGTCACCAACACCTCCACAGTCACCAACATCTCCACAGTCACCAACACCCTCCACAGTCACCAACATCTCCACTGACCAACATCTCCACAGTCACTAACACCTCCGCAGACACCAACACCTCCACAGTCACCAACACCCTCCACAGTCACCAATACCTCCACAGTCACCAGCATCCTCCACAGTCACCAACACCTCCACAGTCACCAACATCTCCACAGTCACCAATACCTCCACAGTCACCAACATCCTCCACAGTCACCAACATCTCCACTGTCACCAACATCCTCCACAGTCACCAACACCCTCTACTGACCAACACCTCCACAGTCACCAACACCTCCACAGTCACCAACATCCTCCACAGTCACCAACACCCTCCACTGACCAACATCTCCACAGTCACCAACATCCTCCACAGTCACCAACACCTCCACAGTCACCAACATCCTCCACAGTCACCAATACCTCCACAGTCACCAACACCTCCACAGTCACAAACATCTCCACAGTCACCAACACCTCGACAGTCACCAACACCCTCCACAGTCACCAACACCTCCACAGTCACCAACATCTCAACAGTCACCAACACCTCCACAGTCACCAACATCTCCACAGTCACCAACATCCCTCCACAGTCAACAACACCTCCACAGTCACCAACACCTCCACAGTCAGAAACATCTCCACAATCACCAATATTCTCCACAGTCACCAATATTCTCCACAGTCACCAACACCTCCAGTCACCAACATCCTCCACAGTCACCAACACCTCCACAGTCACCAACACATCCACAGTCAACAACATCCTCTACAGTCACCAGCATCTCCACAGTCACCAACACCTCCACAGTCTCCAACATCCTCCACAGTCACCAACCTCTCCACAGTCACCAACACCTCCATAGTCACCAACACCTCCATAGTCACCAACACCTCCGCAGTCACCAACACCTCCACAGTCACCAACACCCTCCACTGACCAACATCTCCACAGTCACCAACATCCTCCACAGTCACCAACACCCTCTACTGACCAACATCTCCACAGTCACCAACATCTCCACAGTCACCAACATCCTCCACAGTCACCAACACCTCCACAGTCACCAACATCTCCACAGTCACCAACACCCTCCACAGTCACCAACATCCTCCACAGTCACCAACACCTCCACAGTCACAAACATCTCCACAGTCACCAACACCCTCCACAGACACCAACATCTCCACAGTCACCAATACCCTCCACAGTCACCAACACCTCCACTCACCAACATCCTCCACAGTCACCAACACCTCCACAGTCTCCAACACCCTCCACAGTCTCCAACATCTCCACTGACCAACATCTCCACAGTCACTAACACCTCCGCAGACACCAACACCTCCACAGTCACCAACACCCTCCACAGTCACCAATACCTCCACAGTCACCAGCATCCTCCACAGTCACCAACACCTCCACAGTCACCAACATCTCCACAGTCACCAATACCTCCACAGTCACCAACATCCTCCACAGTCACCAACATCTCCACTGTCACCAACATATTCCACAGTCACCAACACCCTCTACTGACCAACATCTCCACAGTCACCAACACCTCCACAGTCACCAACATCCTCCACAGTCACCAACACCCTCCACTGACCAACATCTCCACAGTCACCAACACCTCCACAGTCACCAACATCTCCACAGTCACCAACATCCTCCACAGTCACCAACACCTCCACAGTCACCAACATCCTCCACAGTCACCAATACCTCCACAGTCACAAACATCTCCACAGTCACCAACACCTCGACAGTCACCAACACCCTCCACAGTCACCAACACCTCCACAGTCACCAACATCTCCACAGTCACCAACACCTCCACAGTCACCAACATCTCCACAGTCACCAACATCCCTCCACAGTAACCAACACCTCCACAGTCACCAACACCTCCACAGTCACCAACACCTCCACAGTCAGAAACATCTCCACAATCAACAATATTCTCCACAGTCACCAATATTCTCCACAGTCACCAACACCTCCACAGTCACCAACATCCTCCACAGTCACCAACACCTCCACAGTCAACAACACCTCCACAGTCAACAACATCGTCTACAGTCACCAGCATCTCCACAGTCACCAACACCTCCACAGTCTCCAACATCCTCCACAGTCACCAACCTCTCCACAGTCACCAACACCTCCATAGTCACCAACACCTCCGCAGTCACCAACACCTCCACAGTCACCAACATCCTCCACAGTCACCAACACCTCCACAGTCACCAACACCTCCACAGTCACAAACATCTCCACAGTCACCAACACCTCGACAGTCACCAACACCCTCCACAGTCACCAACACCTCCACAGTCACCAACATCTCCACAGTCACCAACACCTCCACAGTCACCAACTTCCTCCACAGACACCAACATCTCCACAGTCACCAATACCCTCCACAGTCACCAACACCTCCACTCACCAACATCCTCCACAGTCACCAACACCTCCACAGTATCCAACACCCTCCACAGTCCTCAACACCTCCACAGTCACCAACACCCTCCACAGTCACCAACACCTCCACTGTCACCAACATCCTCCACAGTCACCAACACCTCCACAGTCACCAACACCTCCACAGTCACCAACATCTCCACAGTCACCAACATCCTCCACAGTCACCAACACCTCCACAGTCACCAACACCTCCACAGTCTCCAACATCCTCCACAGTCACCAACATCTCCACAGTCACCAACATCCTCCACAGTCACCAACACCTCCACAATCACCAACACCTCCACAGTCACCAACATCCTCCACAGTCACCAACACCTCCACAGTCACAAACATCTCCACAGTCACCAACACCTCGACAGTCACCAACACCCTCCACAGTCACCAACACCTCCACAGTCACCAACATTTCCACAGTCACCAACACCTCCACTGTCACCAACATCCTCCACTGTCACCAACATGCTCCACACTCACCAACATCTCCACAGTCACCAACATCCCTCCACAGTCACCAACACCTCCACAGTCACCAACATCTCCACAGTCACCATTACCTCCACGGTCACCAACATCCTCCACAGTCACCAACATCTCCACAGTCACCAACAGCTCCACAGTCACCAACACCCTCCACTGACCAACATCTCCACAGTCACCAACATCTCCACAGTCACCAACATCCTCCACAGTCACCAACACCTCCACAGTCACCAACATCTCCACAGTCACCAACCCTCCACAGTCACCAACATCCTCCACAGTCACCAACACCTCCACAGTCACCAACACCTCCACAGTCACAAACATCTCCACAGTCACCAACACCTCGACAGTCACCAACACCCTCCACAGTCACCAACACCTCCACAGTCACCAACATCTCCACAGTCACCAACATCTCCAGTCACCAACACCTCCACTGTCACCAACATTCTCCACAGTCACCAACATCCTCCACAGTCACCAACATCCTCCACAGTCACCAACACCTCCACAGTCACCAACACTTCCACAGTCACCAACATCTCCACAGTCACCAACATCTCCACAGTCACCAACATCCTCCACAGTCACCAACATCCTCCACAGTCACCAACACCTCCACAGTCACCAACATCTCCACAGTCACCAACATCCCTCCACAGTCACCAACACTTCCACAGTCTCCAACATCCTCCACAGTCACCAACACCTCCACAGTCACCAACACCTCCACAGTCACAAACATCTCCACAGTCACCAACACCTCGACAGTCACCAACACCCTCCACAGTCACCAACACCTCCACAGTCACCAACATCTCCACAGTCACCAACACCTCCACTGTCACCAACATCCTCCACTGTCAGCAACATGCTCCACACTCACCAACATCTCCACAGTCACCAACATCCCTCCACAGTCACCAACACCTCCACAGTCACCAACATCTCCACAGTCACCAATACCTCCACAGTCACCAACATCCTCCACAGTCACCAACATCTCCACTGTCCCCAACATCCTCCACAGTCACCAACACCCTCTACTGACCAACATCTCCACAGTCACCAACAGCTCCACAGTCACCAACACCCTCCACTGACCAACATCTCCACAGTCACCAACATCTCCACAGTCACCAACATCCTCCACAGTCACCAACACCTCCACAGTCACCAACACCTCCACAGTCACCAACATCCTCCACAGTCACCAACACCTCCACAGTCACCAACACCTCCACAGTCACAAACATCTCCACAGTCACCAACACCTCGACAGTCACCAACACCCTCCACGGTCACCAACACCTCCACAGTCACCAACATCTCCACAGTCACCAACACCTCCACTGTCACCAACATCCTCCACTGTCACCAACACCCTCCACAGTCACCAACACCTCCACAGTCACCAACATCTCCACAGTCACCAACATCCCTCCACAGTCACCAACACTTCCACAGTCACCAACATCTCCACAGTCACCAACACCTCCAGTCACCAACATCCCCCGCAGTCACCAACATCTCCACAGTCACCAACATCTCCAGTCACCAACACCTCCACAGTCACCAACATCTCCACAGTCACCAACATCCTCCACAGTCACCAACATCCTCCACAGTCACCAACACCTCCACAGTCACCAACTTCCTCCACAGACACCAACATCTCCACAGTCACTAACATCTCCACTGACCAACATCTCCACAGTCACTAACATCTCCACAGTCACCAATACCCTCCACAGTCACCAACACCTCCACTCACCAACATCCTCCACAGTCACCAACACCTCCACAGTATCCAACACCCTCCACAGTCTCCAACACCTCCACAGTCACCAACACCCTCCACTGTCACCAACATGCTCCACACTCACCAACACCTCCACTGTCACCAACATCCTCCACTGTCACCAACATCTCCACAGTCACCAACACCTCCACAGTCACCAACATCCCTCCACAGTCACCAACACCTCCACAGTCACCAACATCTCCACAGTCACCAATACCTCCACAGTCACCAACATCCTCCACACTCACCAACATCTCCACAGTCACCAACATCCCTCCACAGTCACCAACACCTCCACAGTCACCAACATCTCCACAGTCACCAATACCTCCACAGTCACCAACACCTCCACAGTCACCAACACCTCCACAGTCACCAACACCTCCACAGTCACCAACACCTCCACAGTCACCAACATCTCCACTGTCCCCAACATCCTCCACAGTCACCAACACCCTCTACTGACCAACATCTCCACAGTCACCAACACCTCCACAGTCACCAACATCCTCCACAGTCACCAACACCTCCACAGTCACCAACACCTCCACAGTCACCAACATCCTCCACAGTCACCAACATCTCCACTGTCCCCAACATCCTCCACAGTCACCAACACCCTCTACTGACCAACATCTCCACAGTCACCAACAGCTCCACAGTCACCAACACCCTCCACTGACCAACATCTCCACAGTCACCAACATCTCCACAGTCACCAACATCCTCCACAGTCACCAACACCTCCACAGTCACCAACACCTCCACAGTCACCAACATCCTCCACAGTCACCAACACCTCCACAGTCACCAACACCTCCACAGTCACCAACACCTCCACAGTCACAAACATCTCCACAGTCACCAACACCTCGACAGTCACCAACACCCTCCACAGTCACCAACACCTCCACAGTCACCAACATCTCCACAGTCACCAACACCTCCACTGTCACCAACATCCTCGACTGTCACCAACACCCTCCACAGTCACCAACACCTCCACAGTCACCAACATCTCCACAGTCACCAACATCCCTCCACAGTCACCAACACTTCCACAGTCACCAACATCTCCACAGTCACCAATACCTCCACAGTCACCAACATCCTCCACAGTCACCAACATCTCCACTGTCACCAACATCCTCCACAGTCACCAACACCCTCTACTGACCAACATCTCCACAGTCACCAACACCTCCACAGTCACCAACATCTCCACAGTCACCAACACCCTCCACAGTCACCAACATCTCCACTGACCAACACCTCCGCAGTCACCAACACCTCTACTGTCTCCAACACCTCCACAGTCACCAACACCTCGACAGTCACCAACACCCTCCACAGTCACCAACACCTCCACAGTCACCAACATCTCCACAGTCACCAACACCTCCACTGTCACCAACATTCTCCACAGTCACCAACATCCTCCACAGTCACCAACATCCTCCACAGTCACCAACATCTCCACAGTCACCAACACCTCCACAGTCACCAACTTCCTCCACAGACACCAACATCTCCACAGTCACCAACACCCTCCACAGTCACCAACATCCTCCACAGTCTCCAACCTCTCCACAGTCACCAACACCTCCACAGTCACCAACATCCTCCACAGTCACCAACACCTCCACAGTCACCAGCACCTCCACAGTCACCAACATCTCCACAGTCACCAACATCTCCACAGTCACCAACATCCTCCACAGTCACCAACACCTCCACAGTCTCCAACATCCTCCACAGTCACCAACACCTCCACAGTCACCAACACCTCCACAGTCACAAACATCTCCACAGTCACCAACACCTCGACAGTCACCAACACCCTCCACAGTCACCAACACCTCCACAGTCACCAACATCTCCACAGTCACCAACACCTCCACTGTCACCAACATCCTCCACTGTCAGCAACATGCTCCACACTCACCAACATCCTCCACTGTCACCAACATGCTCCACACTCACCAACATCTCCACAGTCACCAACATCCCTCCACAGTCACCAACACCTCCACAGTCACCAACATCTCCACAGTCACCAACATCCTCCACAGTCACCAACATCCTCCACAGTCACCAACACCTCCACAGTCACCAACATCTCCACAGTCACCAACACCCTCTACTGACCAACATCTCCACAGTCACCAACACCTCCACAGTCACCAACACCCTCCACAGTCACCAACACCTCCACAGTCACCAACACCCTCCACAGTCACCAACACCTCCACAATCTCCAACACCCCCACAGTCACCAACACCTCCACAGTCACCAACACCCTCCACAGTCACCAACACCTCCACAGTCACCAACACCTCCACAGTCACCAACACCCTCCACAGTCACCAACATCCTCCACAGTCACCAACACCTCCACAGTCACCAACATCTCCACAGTCACCAACACCCTCTACTGACCAACACCTCCACAGTCACCAACACCTCCACAGTCACCAACACCTCCACAGTCACCAACATCTCCACAGTCACCAACACCCTCCACAGTCACCAACATCTCCACTGACCAACACCTCCGCAGTCACCAACACCTCTACTGTCTCCAACACCTCCACTGTCACCAACACCTCCACAGTCACCAACACCTCCACAATTACCAACATCCTCCACAGTCACCAACATCTCTGCTTTCTGAGGATGGTGAAGAGAGCTGGTCCATGCACTCCGATACAGACAACTGTCTACAAATGCCTGGTGGAGGGTATTCTAATATAGTGCATCACTGTGTGGTACAGAAACTGTACTGCAGCACAAAGGAGGGCTCTTCGACAAGTGGTTAAAACTGCCCAGTGCTTCACCTGCACCAGCCTCGCTGCCATCAAGGGTGTGTATACAGAAAGGTGCCTGACAAAGACCAGCAATATCTCACTCACCCTGTTTATGACCTGTTTGTCCCACTCTTATATGCAAAGAGGTTATGCAGCATCCACACCTGGATCATTGGATTCAGAACAGTTGCTTACCCCAAGCTGTCAGGCTGATCAATACCTCCATCTATCACCTAATTTTTTGTATGTACAGCCACACATACAGTTCCTTGTACATAGTGACATAGGATTGCCTTTTTATGTATATTTATTGTGTTTTTTATGCTACATCGGATCTGGAGTAAGAATCACTTCATTCTCCTTTACACTCACGTACTGAAGACTGACAATAAACAGTTTTGATTTTGGTAACTAGTGTCACAATCCAACAACTGGACACCAGCCAACAGTCCTCAGATATTGACTGTTTGATACTTGCATCGATGGCTGAGTGGGGTGGGAGTCGAGGTGATCTTGTTTAGAGTTGTCCCCGTCTTTGCTGTGTTTATTGAAGTCTCTGATTGTTAACCTGTCTCCAGCAGTGTGGGTTGCAGTAAACTCTGTTGTGTCTCACTACAGGCCCTACTCCACGTCTACCCTCATGTGAAGAAAGCTGTTGGGGCCTCGGAGAAGGTCTTTGAGTACATGGATCGTAGGCCTGTCATGCCCCCTGTGGGGACCCTCAGGCCAACAAAGCTGAAGGCACACATTGAGTTCAGGAATGTGACATTTGCCTACCTCAAGCAGCCAGATCTTCCGGTGTTGAAGGTAAGGTGCCTCATTCCACACTGCATACAGGATACTTCACCGAAACGAGACAAATCAGGACATCCACGTGGACAGGAAGGTTTACAGTGAGTGAGTAATGTGCCTCATTCCACACTGCAAACAGGGTACTTCACCGAAACGAGGCAAATCAGGACATCCACGTGGACAGGAAGGTTTACAGTGAGTGAGTAATGTGCCTCATTCCACACTGCAAACAGGGTACTTCACCGAAACGAGGCAAATCAGGAGTTGTCCACGTGGACAGGAAGGTTTACAGCCAGTGAGCAGTTGTGATAGAGGTCGCAGCCTGGGTGAGGAATTGGTCAGAGAGTGAGGTTAGCCTGTGTCCACTCAATATCAGTGACCAGTAGATCTTCAGTGGCCTTCAGTTTGCACTGAGGGAGGGACAGAGAACATCTGGGTTTATTGCTGACATTAATTCTGGTGGCATAGTTGGGGGGAGAAGTTTTCAGAGGAAGGTTAGTGAGTTACAGAAGAATACTAGAACATGAGAAAGCCACTCAGCTCTTTCAGCCTGTCCTGCCATTCAGTGTGACCTCAGCTGGTCTGCCCTGGTCTCCATTCCTCCCCTCTGCCAGTCCTCCTTTGCCCGCAGTTCCCTGATCTCTGAGGTTCGCTCAACCCTGTGTCAGGGAAGATATTCAACCACTGACCCTCTGAATCTTTAATAATAATGGAAGTGTGGATCCATTGTAAATCCTCCAGGAGCAATCAGCCACAGTGCAAAGCCCAGTGTTCACCACCAGCACAATTCCACCCTCACTGCTGTAAACCAGTGGCTTCACTCACCCGCAGGGTGTTCTTACTAATTCCCCAAAAAACCTGTAAAGGGCAGATACACACTGCCAGTCTTCCCCCAGCACCCTGCAGCCGTGACAACCACCCTGCTCAGCTGTCAACCGGTACACAGCTCATCGAGCACGCAGTTTACTCTACGCAAACTGTCCCTCTGCGCACGCCTCCCTGTGCACGCACCCCCCGCATGTGGACCCTCCACCACCCCCCTCACGGCTACCTCTGCACAGGTGTTCGCCCAGTGTTCTGTGTATGTTGGATCCTCTTTCCAATTCCTATACCTCCTATCTTCCTCTTCTCCTCACCCCTCCTTTTCACATAACCCCCCCCACACTGACCTCTCCCCCACTACCCCCCTCACCATCCATTCTCTCTCCACCTCCCACACTGACTTCCCTCCCCATCCACCTCCCTCCTTTTCCTTTCCCCTCTCCTCACTCCCGTTCCTGAATTCCGTACCGGGGTGATGTGAGTGAAGGCCAGACCCCAGTAATGAGGCCAGATGTTATTTTTGCAGAACGTGTCCTTTGAGGTGCGGAGTGGGGAGGTGACGGCCCTGGTGGGGGCCTCGGCTGCAGGGAAGACCACCTGTGTGTCCCTCCTGCAACGTTTCTATCAGCCCCAGTCGGGACAGATCCTGCTGGATGGGATTCCCATCGAGGAGTACGAGCACAAGCATTACCACGGGAAGGTAAGGTGGGGGGGTTACACAGGGGCTGGTGAGAGAGCTCCATACATGGGACAGTGAGGGGTTCAGAGAGCCATGGGGTGCCACCACCTGTGTGTCCCTCCTGCTGGACGGGATTCCCATCGAGGAGTACGAGCACAAGCATTACCCCAGCAAGGTGGGGAGGGGGGGGGTATAGACGAGATGGTGAGTGGGGTCAAACACGGATTGATGTGGGGAATCACCCTCAGGGTGGAGAGGGGGTTACAGTGAAGGAGGAAGGGGTCATACACAGGGCGGTGGGAAGGTTAACAGAGGGGTGGGTCTGGTCTTGGGCCATTGAAAAGGGAGAATCGATAATGAAGACAGTGTGAGGGGGTGCATTGGAGGGGAATGGGTTCTGGGACCCAGGTCAAGGAGCAGGGGCTCAGACACAGGGAAAGTATGAGGTGTCTGATACATGAGCTCTACGTTATTTCAGTACGTGCACTGGAATAGCAATGGTCAATGTGCCAGACTGGAACCTGATCCTTTCTACAAGGCGGAGGTTTAGGGTAGGGGGTGAACATATGAAGGGGGTTTGTGGGGCAGGATTTTCATTACACAGTGTAGGTGCTTGGAACACTCAGCCCAATACAATCACATTGTTGAAAAGTCATTTAGTCAGGCACGTGATGGGGTTGGTGAGGGGGAACGATGTAGATCATATTCAGGCAGTCGGGTTTATGTTAAATTGGCATCGTAGTTGACACAAATGTTCTGTACTGTTCTCCCTCGCACTCTCTGTACCCTCTAAACCCCCCACCTGGCTCTCCCCCTCTGCCTGGTTTCACTGACAACCTTGTCCAGGTGGCCCTGGTGAGCCAAGAGCCGGTGCTGTTTGCTCGGTCGGTGGAGGAGAACATCGCCTACGGACTGGAGGATGTCAACGCTGAACGTGTCGCCAACGCAGCAAGAGATGCCCGTGCACACCAGTTCATCACAGCGCTGAGGGACGGGTACAGCACAGGTAGGGGGAGTGGAGAGAGGGGAGAGAGGGTTGAGGTTTGAAGGGGAGGGAGGCAAGAGAGGACTGAGAGAGAGGGGCTAGGAGTGAGAAGAAAGTGGAAGAGAGGGTGGAATGAGATTTAGACCATAAGACATAGGAGCAGAATTAGGCCATTCAGCCCATCGAGTCTGCTCCACTATTCTATCTTCTATTCTGGCTGGCTGCCGGTTACCAGTGGAGTTCCACAGGGGTCAGTGTTGGGACCACTGCTTTTTACAATGTTGTCAATGAATTGGACTATGGAATTAATGGATTTGTGGCTAAATTTGCCGGTGATACAAAGATAGATTGAGGAGTGGGTAGTGTTGAAGAAACAGAGAGCCTGCAGAGAGACTTAAATAGTTTAGGGGAATGGGTAAAGAAGTAGCAAATGAAATACAATGTTGGAAAGTGTATGGTCATGCACTTTGGTGGAAGAAATAAACGAGCGAACTATTATTTAGATGGGGAGAGAATTCAAAATGCAGAGATGTAAAGGGACTTGGGAGTCATTGTGCAGGATACCCTAAAGGTTAACCTCCAGATTCAGTCGGTGGTGCAGAAGGTGAATGCAATGTTGGCATTCATTTCTAGAGGTATAGAATATAAGAGCAGGGATGTGATGTTGTGGCTCTATAAGGCACTTGTGAAACCACACTTGGGGTATTGTGTGAAGTTTTGGGCTCCTTATTTCGGAAAGGATATACTGACATACTGAAAGGATATACTGATATACTGGAGAGGGTTCAGAGAAGATTCATGAGAATGATTCCAGGAATGAAAGGGTTACCGTATGAGGAACATCTGGCAGCTCTTGGGCTGTATTCCCTGAGTTCGGGCGAATTGGGGGCATCTCGTAGAAACGTTCCAAATGTTAAAAGGCCTGAACAGATTAGATATGACAAAGTTATTTCCCGTGGTAGGGGAGTCTAGGACAGGAGGACACAACTTCAGTATTGAAGGACGTCCTTTTAAAACTGAGATACTGAGAAATTACTTTAGTCAGAGAGTGCTAAATCTGTGTAATTTGCTACCTTATATGCCCTTTCCTTGGCTTTTATGCAGTCCTTAACTTCCCTTGTCAGCCACGGTCGCCTACTCCTGCCATTTGAGAACAACTTGTGGGACATATCCATCCTGCGTCTTGTGAACTATTCCCAGAAACTTCAGCCACTTCTGCTCTGCCGTTATCCCTGCCAGTATGTCCCTCCATTCCACCTGGGCAAGATCCTCTTTCATGCCTCTCTAATTCCTTTTATTCCATTGTGATACTGATACATGTTACTTATGCTTCTCCCTCTCAAATTGCTGTATGTCTTCAATCATATTATGACCACTGTCTCCTAAGGTTCCTTTAAACCTCCTAATAAGATCTGTAGTATTACACAACACCCAATCTAAGATAGCCCTTCCCGGAGTAGGCTCAAGCACAAACTGCTCTAAAAAGCCATCTGATAGGCATTCAACAAATTCCCTCTCTTACAATCTGACACCAACCTGATTTTTCCAATCCCCTTGCACATTGAAGTCCCACATTACAGTTCACAAGATCACAAGACAAAGGAGCAGAAGTAGGCCATTCGGCCCATCGAGTCTGCTCCGCAGTTCCCCCATGAGCTAAACTATTCACCCATCTAGTTCCAATTTCCGGCTTTTTCCCCATATCCCTTGATAACCTGACTAATTAGATACCTGTCAATCTCCTCCTTAAACACCCTCAGTGATCGGGCCTCCAGGGCCATATGTGGCAACGAATTCCACAAATCCACGACCCTCTGGCTAAAAAAATTTCTCCTCATCTCTGTTTTAACTGGGTACCCTCTAATTCTAAGATTATGGCCTCTTGTCCTGGACTCACCCACCAAGGGAAACAACCTTTCCACATCTACTCTGTCCAATCCTTTCAACATACGAAACGTTTCTATGAGATCCCCTCCCATTCTTCTATACTCTAATGAATACAGTCCAAGAGCCGACAGACGCTTCTCATATGTTAGCCCCTGCATTCCAGGAATCATCCTCGTAAATCTTCTCTGAACTCTCTCCAACATCAGTACATCCTTTCTAAGATAGGGGGCCCAAAACTGCACACAGTATTCCAAATGAGGTCTCACTAATGCCCCATAGAGCCTCATCAACACCTCCTCACTCTTGTACACTATTCCTCTTGAAATGAATGCCAACATAGCATTTGCTTTCCTTACCGCCAATCCAACCTGGTGGTTAACCTTTAGGGTATCCTGCACGAGGACCCCCAAGTCCCTTTGCACTTCTGATTTTTGTATTTTCTCCCCATCTAAATAATAATCTGCCCGATTATTTCTTCTTCCGAAATGTACAACCGTACATTTGTCAACGTTGTATCTCATCTGCCATTTCTTTGCCCACTCTCCTAAACTGACCAAGTCTCTCTGCAACCTTTCTGTTTCTTCAACATTTCCTGCTCCTCCACCTATCTTGGTGTCATCCACAAACTTGGCCACAAAACCATTTAATCCATAATCTAAATCATTGTAAAAAGAAGCGGCCCCAACACCGACCCCTGCGGAACACCACTAGTAACCGGCAACCAATCAGAATAGGATCCCTTTGCTTTCTGCCTATCAGCCAATGCTCCACCCATTCCAATATCTTTCCTGTAATTCCATGGGCTCTCATCTTATTAAACAGCCTCTTATGCGGCACCGTATCGAAGGCCTTTTGAAAATCCAAATACACAACATCCACAGCCTCTCCCTTATCAATCTTATTTGAGATTACCTCAAAAAATTCCAATAGGTTGGTAAGGCAGGATCTTCCCTTCATGAAACCATGCTGGCTTTGGCCTATCTTGTCACGCACCTGGAGGTATTTCATAACCTCATCCTTGAGGATTGACTCCAATATCTTTCCAACCACCGATGTCAGACTAATCGGTCTGTAATTTTCTTTTTGCTGCCTCCTTCCTTTCTTAAATAGCGGAACTACATTTGTGACCTTCCAGTCCTCCGGAACCATGCCAGAGTCTATTGATTCCTGAAAGATCATTTCCAATACTTCCACAATCTCCAAAGCCACCTGCTTCAGAACCCTTGGGTGCACCTCATCCGGACCGGGAGACTTATCTATTCTTAGTCCACTTAGCTTCCCAAGCACTTTCCCTCTAGTTACCCTGACTGTACCTAATTCTATTCCCTGGTACCTCTGGCTATCAGGTATATTGCTCATGTCTTCCACTATGAAGACTGATGCAAAATACTCATTCAGTTCCTCCGCCATCTCTTTGTTATCCATTATAATTACTCCAGCATCATTTTCAATCGCTCCCACATCTACCCTTGTCACTCTTTTACTCTTCATATATTTAAAAAAAGGTCTTAGTATCCTTTTTTATGTTAATCGCCAACTTCCTTTCATAATTCATCTTTTCTTTCCTAATGACTTTCTTAGTTTCTTTCTGTAAGGTTTTAAAGGTCTTCCAGTCCTCATTTTTCCCACTAATTTTTGCTTCCTTGTACGCCGTTTCTTTTGCTTTTATTTTTGCCTTAACCTCTCTCGTTAGCCACATTTGTGCCATTTTTCCATTCATGATTTTCTTTTTTCTTGGAATATATTTTTCCTGCATTTTCCTTATTTCTTGTAGGAATTTCATCCAATTCTGCTCTGCTGTCCCTCCATCCAGCTTACTTTTCCAATCAACTTGGGCCAGTTCCTCTCTCATACCACTGTAATTTCCCCTGTTCCACTGAAATATCGATACACCTGATACCAGCTTCTCCTTTTCCAATTTGAAACTGAACTCAATCATATTATGATCACTACTTCCAAGAGGTTCCTTTACCTCCAGCTCCCTAATCGCCTCAGGTTCGTTACACAGCACCAGTCCAAAACAGCCGGTCCCCTGGTGGGCTTCTGGGCAAACTGCTCCAAAAAGCCATCCTGTAGGCATTCTACAAACCCCCTCTCCTGAGATCCATTACCTTCCCGACTTTCCCAATCCACTTTCATATTAAAATCATATCAGTTGTGTCATTACCCTTATTCCATGCCCTTTCCAGCTCCCTTTGCAATCTCAACCCCACATCTTAGTTACTATTTGGAGGCTGATATATGATTCCCATAGTGGGTTTTTTATCCCTGAGGGGGAGAGAGGGGAAGTGAGAGGAGAGAGTGGGGAGAGGAGTACGGAATGGAGTGAGGAGGGAGGGCAGAGTGAGAAATTGGGGGGAGAGAGGGGAATGAAAAGGAGAGACTGAGAATGAAGACATGGAGAGGGAGAAGAAAGGAGGTGTGTCGTGAGACAGAAGAAGAATGGTTGTAGGTGAGGGAGTGAGTGCGAAGCTGAGTGAGCCTGGGGGAGTAGGGTTGAGGAGTGAGCCAGGATGAGCAGGAAGTGAAGGTTGCTGAGGGAGTGTGAATGTGAATGAGGAGGATCGAAGAGGGAGTGAGAAGAGTTGATGTTCTGCGTTGGAGAGAGTGCAGCTGGGGGGGGGGGGCGTTGAGCTCAGGCTAATAGAAGGATGAATGTGGGGGACGAAGTAGCTGCGACGACACTAACAACACACTGACACACTGCGACGACACACTGTGACAACACTGTGACAACACACTGCAACGACACACTGTGATGACACACTGTGACAACACACTGACACACTGTGACAACACACTGTGACGACACACTGTGACGACACACTGTGACGACAACACTGTGACAACACACTGACACACTGTGACAACACACTGTGACAACACACTGACACACTGTGACGACACACTGTGACGACACACTGTGACGACACACTGTGACGACAACACTGTGACAACACACTGTGACAACACACTGTGACAACACACTGCGACAACACACTGTGACAACTCACTGTGACGACACTGTGACGACACACTGCGATGACACACTGTGACAACACACTGTGACAACACACTGTGACAACACACTGCGACGACTCACTGTGACAACACACTGACACACTGTGACGACACACTGACACACTGTGACAACACACTGTGACAACACTGTGACGACACACTGACACACTGTGACAACACACTGTGACAACACACTGACACACTGTGACAACACACTGTGACAACACACTGACACACTGTGACAACACACTGTGACAACACACTGACACACTGTGACAACACACTGTGACAACACTGACACAACACACTGTGACGACACACTGACACACTGTGACGACACACTGTGACGACACACTGTGACGACACACTGTGACGACAACACTGTGACAACACTGACACACTGTGACAACACACTGACACACTGTGACAACACTGTGACAACACACTGACACACTGTGACAACACACTGTGACAACACACTGACACACTGTGACGACACACTGTGACGACACACTGTGACGACACACTGTGACGACAACACTGTGACAACACACTGTGACAACACACTGTGACAACACACTGCGACAACACACTGACACACTGTGACAACTCACTGTGACGACACACTGTGACGACACACTGCGATGACACACTGTGACAACACACTGTGACAACACACTGTGACAACACACTGCGACGACTCACTGTGACAACACACTGACACACTGTGACGACACACTGACACACTGTGACAACACACTGTGACAACACTGTGACGACACACTGACACACTGTGACAACACACTGTGACAACACACTGTGACAACACACTGACACACTGTGACAACACACTGTGACAACACACTGACACACTGTGACTACACACTGTGACAACACACTGACACACTGTGACAACACACTGTGACAACACTGACACAACACACTGTGACGACACACTGACACACTGTGACAACACACTGACACACTGTGACAACACACTGACAACACTGTGACAACACACTGACACACTGACACACTGTGACAACACACTGTGACAACACACTGTGACAACACACTGACACACTGTGACAACACACTGCGACAACACACTGTGACAACACACTGTGACGACACACTGTGACAACACACTGTGACAACACACTGACACACTGTGACGACACACTGTGACAACACTAACAACACACTGTGACAACACACTGTGACGACACACTGTGACAACACACTGACACACTGTGACAACACACTGTGACAACACACTGTGACAACACACTGTGACAACACACTGACACACTGTGACAACACACTGTGACAACACACTGTGACAACACACTGACACACTGTGACAACACACTGACAACACACTGTGACAACACACTGTGACAACACACTGTGACAACACACTGACACACTGTGACGACACACTGTGACGACACACTGTGACAACACACTGACACACTGTGACAACACACTACACACTGTGACAACACACTGACACACTGTGACAACACACTACACACTGTGACAACACACTGTGACAACACACTGTGACAACACTGTGACAACACACTGACACACTGTGACAACACACTGCGACAACACACTGACACACTGTGACAACACACTGTGACAACACTGTGACGACACACTGTGACGACACACTGTGACAACACTGTGACGACACTGTGACAACACACTGCGACAACACACTGCGACAACACACTGTGACAACACACTGCGACAACACACTGACACACTGTGACGACACACTGTGACAACACACTGTGACAACACACTGCGACGACTCACTGTGACAACACTGTGACGACACACTGACGACACACTGCGATGACACACTGTGACAACACACTGCGACAACACACTGACACACTGTGACAACACTGTGACAACACACTGTGACGACACACTGTGACGACACACTGCGACAACACACTGTGACAACACACTGTGACAACACTGTGACAACACACTGTGACGACACACTGTGACAACACACTGTGACAACACACTGCGACGACTCACTGTGACAACACTGTGACGACACACTGTGACGACACAATGCGATGACACACTGTGACAACACTGCGACAACACACTGTGACAACACACTGACACACTGTGACAACACACTGTGACAACACACTGACACACTGAGACAACACACTGTGACAACACACTGTGACGACACACTGTGACACACTGACACACTGTGACAACACACTGTGACAACACACTGTGACAACACACTGTGACGACACACTGACACACTGTGACAACACACTGCGACGACTCACTGTGATGACACACTGTGACAACACACTGTGACGACACACTGACACACTGTGACAACACACTGCGACGACTCACTGTGACAACACTGTGACGACACACTGTGACAACACACTGTGACAACACACTGCGATGACACACTGTGACAACACTGTGACACACTGTGACAACACACTGACACACTGTGACGACACACTGTGACAACACACTGTGACAACACACTGACACACTGTGACAACACACTGTGACGACACACTGTGACAACACACTGTGACGACACACTGCGATGACACACTGTGACAACACACTGTGACAACACACTGTGACAACACACTGCGACGACACACTGTGACGACACACTGTGACAACACACTGTGACAACACACTGCGACGACACACTGACAACACACTGTGACAACACACTGACAACACACTGTGACAACACACTGTGACAACACACTGACACACTGTGACAACACACTGTGACAACACACTGACACACTGTGACAACACACTGTGACAACACACTGTGACAACACTGTGACAACACACTGACACACTGTGACAACACACTGACACAACACACTGACACACTGTGACAACACACTGACAACACACTGACACACTGTGACAACACACTGTGACAACACACTGTGACAACACTGTGACAACACACTGACACACTGTGACAACACACTGACAACACTGTGACAACACACTGACACACTGACACACTGTGACAACACACTGTGACAACACACTGTGACAACACACTGTGACAACACACTGACACACTGTGACAACACACTGCGACAACACACTGTGACAACACACTGTGACGACACACTGTGACAACACACTGTGACAACACACTGACACACTGTGACGACACACTGTGAGAACACACTGTGACAACACTAACAACACACTGTGACAACACACTGTGACGACACACTGTGACAACACACTGACACACTGTGACAACACACTGTGACAACACACTGTGACAACACACTGTGACAACACACTGACACACTGTGACAACACACTGTGACAACACACTGTGACAACACACTGACACACTGTGACAACACACTGACAACACACTGTGACAACACACTGTGACAACACACTGTGACAACACACTGACACACTGTGACGACACACTGTGACGACACACTGTGACGACACACTGTGACAACACACTGACACACTGTGACAACACACTACACACTGTGACAACACACTGACACACTGTGACAACACACTACACACTGTGACAACACACTGTGACAACACACTGTGACAACACTGTGACAACACACTGACACACTGTGACAACACACTGCGACAACACACTGACACACTGTGACAACACACTGTGACAACACTGTGACGACACACTGTGACGACACACTGTGACAACACTGTGACGACACTGTGACAACACACTGCGACAACACACTGCGACAACACACTGTGACAACACACTGCGACAACACACTGACACACTGTGACGACACACTGTGACAACACACTGTGACAACACACTGCGACGACTCACTGTGACAACACTGTGACGACACACTGACGACACACTGCGATGACACACTGTGACAACACACTGCGACAACACACTGACACACTGTGACAACACTGTGACAACACACTGTGACGACACACTGTGACGACACACTGCGACAACACACTGTGACAACACTGTGACAACACACTGTGACGACACACTGTGACAACACACTGTGACAACACACTGCGACGACTCACTGTGACAACACTGTGACGACACACTGTGACGACACACTGCGATGACACACTGTGACAACACTGCGACAACACACTGTGACAACACACTGACACACTGTGACAACACACTGTGACAACACACTGACACACTGAGACAACACACTGTGACAACACACTGTGACGACACACTGTGACACACTGACACACTGTGACAACACACTGTGACAACACACTGTGACAACACACTGTGACAACACACTGTGACGACACACTGACACACTGTGACAACACACTGCGACGACTCACTGTGATGACACACTGTGACAACACACTGTGACGACACACTGACACACTGTGACAACACACTGCGACGACTCACTGTGACAACACTGTGACGACACACTGTGACAACACACTGTGACAACACACTGCGATGACACACTGTGACAACACTGTGACACACTGTGACAACACACTGACACACTGTGACGACACACTGTGACAACACACTGTGACAACACACTGACACACTGTGACAACACACTGTGACGACACACTGTGACAACACACTGTGACGACACACTGCGATGACACACTGTGACAACACACTGTGACGACACACTGTGACAACACACTGCGACGACACACTGTGACGACACACTGTGACAACACACTGTGACAACACACTGCGACGACACACTGACAACACACTGTGACAACACACTGACAACACACTGTGACAACACACTGTGACAACACACTGACACACTGTGACAACACACTGTGACAACACACTGACACACTGTGACAACACACTGTGACAACACACTGTGACAACACTGTGACAACACACTGACACACTGTGACAACACACTGACACAACACACTGACACACTGTGACAACACACTGACAACACACTGACACACTGTGACAACACACTGTGACAACACACTGTGACAACACTGTGACAACACACTGACACACTGTGACAACACACTGACACACTGTGACGACACACTGTGACGACACACTGACACACTGTGACGACACACTGTGACGACACACTGACACACTGTGACGACACACTGTGACAACACACTGACACACTGTGACAACACACTGACAACACACTGACACACTGTGACAACACACTGTGACAACACACTGTGACAACACTGTGACAACACACTGCGACAACACACTGACACACTGTGACAACACACTGTGACGACACTGTGACAACACACTGCGACAACACACTGTGACAACACACTGCGACAACACACTGACACACTGCGACAACACACTGTGACAACACACTGACACACTGTGACAACACACTGACACACTGTGACAACACACTGTGACAACACACTGACACACTGTGACAACACACTGCGACAACACACTGACACACTGTGACAACACACTGTGACAACACTGTGACGACACTGTGACAACACACTGCGACAACACACTGCGACAACACACTGCGACAACACACTGCGACAACACACTGACACACTGCGACAACACACTGACACACTGTGACAACACACTGTGACGACACACTGCGACGACACACTGCGACGACACACTGACGACACACTGTGACGACACACTGTGACGACACACTGTGACGACACACTGTGACGACACACTGTGACAACACACTGACACACTGTGACAACACACTGTAACAACACACTGACACACTGTGACAACACACTGACACACTGACAACACACTGTGACAACACTGTGACAACACACTGACACACTGTGACAACACACTGCGACAACACACTGACACACTGTGACAACACTGTGACGACACTGTGACAACACACTGCGACAACACTGCGACAACATACTGTGACAACACACTGCGACAACACACTGACACACTGCGACAACACACTGTGACAACACACTGACACACTGTGACAACACACTGTGACAACACACTGACACACTGTGACAACACACTGTGACAACACACTGACACACTGTGACAACACACTGTGACAACACTGTGACAACACACTGACACACTGTGACAACACACTGCGACAACACACTGACACACTGTGACAACACACTGTGACAACACTGTGACGACACACTGTGACAACACACTGACACACTGCGACAACACACTGCGACAACACACTGTGACAACACACTGCGACAACACACTGACACACTGCGACAACACACTGACACACTGTGACAACACTGTGACAACACACTGTGACAACACACTGTGACAACACACTGCGACGACACACTGTGACGACACACTGTGACGACACACTGTGACGACACACTGTGAAAACACACTGACCCACTGTGACAACACACTGTGACAACACACTGACACACTGTGACAACACACTGACAACACACTGACACACTGTGACAACACACTCTGACAACACTGTGACAACACACTGACACACTGTGACAACACACTGACACACTGCGACGACACTGTGACAACACACTGTGACAACACACTGACACATTGTGACAACACACTGTGACAACACACTGACACACTGTGACAACACACTGCGACTACACACTGACACACTGTGACAACACACTGTGACAACACACTGCGATAACACACTGACACACTGTGACAACACACTGTGACAACACTGTGACGACACTGTGATGACACTGTGACAACACACTGCGACAACACACTGCGACAACACACTGTGACAACACACTGCGACAACACACTGACACACTGCGACAACACACTGACACAATGTGACAACACACTGTGACAACACACTGCGACGACACACTGTGACAACACACTGTGACGACACACTGTGACAGCACACTGTGACAACACACTGACACACTGCGACAACACACTGACACACTGTGACAACACACTGTAACAACACACTGCGACGACACACTGTGACAACACACTGTGACAACACACTGTGACAACACACTGTGACAACACTCTGTGACGACACACTGACACACTGTGACAACACACTGTGACAACACACTGTGATAACACTGTGACAACACACTGCGATGACACACTGTGATAACACACTGCGACAACACACTGCGATGACACACTGTGACAACACTGCGACAACACACTGTGACAACACACTGGCACACTGTGACAACACACTGACACACTGTGACAACACACTGACAACACACTGACACACTGTGACAACACACTGACAACACACTGTGACAACACTGTGACAACACACTGACACTGTGACAACACACTGTGACAACACACTGTGACAACACACTGCGACAACACACTGTGACGACACACTGTGACAACACACTGACACACTGCGACAACACACTGTGACAACACACTGCGACAACACACTGTGACAACACACTGACACACTGTGACAACACACTGTGACAACACACTGTGACAACACACTGTGACGACACACTGCGACGACACACTGCGATGACACACTGTGACAACACTGCGACAACACACTGTGACAACACACTGACACACTGTGACAACACACTGTGACAACACACTGACACACTGTGACAACACACTGACAACAGACTGACACACTGTGACAACACACTGTGACAACACTGTGACAACACACTGTGACGACACACTGCGACAACACACTGACACACTGTGACAACACACTGTGACAACACACTGCGACGACACACTGCGACAACACACTGTGACAACACACTGTGACGACACACTGTGACAACACACTGTGATAACACACTGACACACTGACAACACACTGCGACAACACACTGTGACAACACACTGCGACAACACACTGACATACTGTGACAACACACTGACACACTGCGACAACACACTGTGACAACACACTGCGACAACACACTGACACACTGCGACAACACACTGACACACTGTGACAACACACTGTGACAACACACTGACACACTGTGACAAGACACTGACACACTGTGACAACACACTGCGATGACACACTGACACACTGTGACAACACACTTTGACAACACACTGTGACGACACACTGTGACAACACACTGACACACTGTGACGACACACTGTGACAACACACTGTGACAACACACTGTGACAACACACTGTGACGACACACTGTGACAACACACTGACACACTGCGACGACACACTGCGACAACACACTGCGACGACACACTGCGACAACACACTGCGACGACACACTGCGACAACACACTGCGATGACACACTGTGACAACACACTGACACACTGTGACAACACACTGACACACTGTGACAACACACTGTGACGACACACTGACACACTGTGACAACACACTTTGACAACACACTGTGACAACACTGACACACTGCGACAACACACTGCGACGACACACTGCGATGACACACTGTGACAACACACTGTGACAACACACTGACACACTGTGACAACACACTGTGATGACACACTGTGACGACACACTGTGACAACACACTGTGACAACACACTGACACACTGTGACAACACACTGTGACAACACACTGTGACAACACACTGTGACGACACACTGACAACACAGTGTGACAACACACTGACACTGTGACGACACACTGACACACTGTGACAACACACTGTGACAACACACTGTGACGACACACTGACACACTGTGACAACACACTGACACACTGTGACGACACACTGACACACTGTGACGACACACTGACACACTGTGACAACACACTGCGACGACACACTGCGACAACACACTGCGACGACACACTGCGACAACACACTGCGACGACACACTGTGACAACACACTGACACACTGTGACAACACACTGTGACAACACACTGTGACGACACACTGACACACTGTGACAACACACTGTGACAACACACTGACACACTGCGACAACACACTGCGATGACACACTGTGACAACACACTGTGACAACACACTGACACACTGTGACAACACACTGTGATGACACACTGTGACGACACACTGTGACAACACACTGTGACGACACACTGACACACTGTGACGACACACTGTGACAACACACTGTGACGACACACTGACACACTGTGACGACACACTGACACACTGTGACAACACACTGCGACAACACACTGCGACGACACACTGCGACGACACACTGCGACGACACACTGCGACGACACACTGCGACGAGACACTGCGACGACATACTGCGACGACACACTGACACACTGTGACAACACACTGTGACGACACACTGCGACGACACACTGTGACGACACACTGCGACGACACACTGTGACGACACACTGCGACGACACACTGTGACAACACACTGCGACGACACACTGCGACAACACACTGCGATGACACACTGACACACTGTGACAACACACTGTGACGACACACTGACACACTGTGACAACACACTGACACACTGTGACGACACACTGACACACTGTGACGACACACTGACACACTGTGACAACACACTGCGACAACACACTGCGACGACACACTGCGACGACACACTGCGACGACACACTGCGACGACACACTGACACACTGTGACGACACACTGCGACGACACACTGCGACGACACACTGCGACGACACACTGCGACGACACACTGCGACGACACACTGACACACTGTGACAACACACTGTGACGACACACTGTGACGACACACTGTGACGACACACTGTGACGACACACTGTGACGACACACTGCGACGACACACTGTGACGACACACTGCGACGACACACTGTGACAACACACTGCGACGACACACTGCGACAACACACTGCGATGACACACTGTGACAACACACTGACACACTGTGACAACACACTGACACACTGTGACAACACACTGTGACGACACACTGACACACTGTGACAACACACTGTGACAACACACTGACACACTGCGACAACACACTGCGACGACACACTGTGACAACACACTGTGACAACACACTGACACACTGTGACAACACACTGTGATGACACACTGTGACGACACACTGCGATGACACACTGTGTCAACACACTGTGACAACACACTGTGACAACACACTGCGACGACACACTGTGACGACACACTGTGACAACACACTGTGACAACACACTGCGACGACACACTGTGACAACACACTGTGACAACACACTGACAACACACTGTGACAACACACTGTGACAACACACTGACACACTGTGACAACACACTGTGACAACACACTGACGCACTGTGACAACACACTGTGACAACACACTGACAACACTGTGACAACACACTGACACACTGTGACAACACACTGACACAACACACTGACAACACACTGACACACTGTGACAACACACTGTGACAACACTGACAACACACTGACACACTGTGACAACACACTGACACACTGTGACGACACACTGACACACTGTGACGACACACTGTGACGACACACTGACACACTGTGACGACACACTGTGACAACACACTGACACACTGTGACAACACACTGACACACTGTGACAACACACTGACAACACACTGACACACTGTGACAACACACTGTGACAACACACTGTGACAACACTGTGACAACACACTGCGACAACACACTGACACACTGTGACAACACACTGTGACGACACTGTGACGACACTGTGACAACACACTGCGACAACACACTGCGACAACACACTGACACACTGCGACAACACACTGTGACAACACACTGACACACTGTGACAACACACTGACACACTGTGACAACACACTGTGACAACACACTGACACACTGTGACAACACACTGACAACACACTGACACACTGTGACAACACACTGTGACAACACACTGTGACAACACACTGACACACTGTGACAACACACTGCGACAACACACTGACACACTGTGACAACACACTGTGACAACACTGTGACGACACTGTGACAACACACTGCGACAACACACTGCGACAACACACTGCGACAACACACTGCGACAACACACTGACACACTGCGACAACACACTGACACACTGTGACAACACACTGTGACAACACAGTGCGACGACACACTGTGACGACACACTGTGACGACACACTGTGACGACACACTGTGACGACACACTGTGACAACACACTGTGACAACACACTGACACACTGTGACAACACACTGTAACAACACTGACACACTGTGACAACACACTGACAACACACTGACACACTGACAACACACTGTGACAACACTGTGACAACACACTGACACACTGTGACAACACACTGCGACAACACACTGACACACTGTGACAACACTGTGACGACACTGTGACAACACACTGCGACAACACTGCGACAACATACTGTGACAACACACTGCGACAACACACTGACACACTGCGACAACACACTGTGACAACACACTGTGACAACACACTGACACACTGTGACAACACACTGACAACACACTGACACACTGTGACAACACACTGTGACAACACTGTGACAACACACTGACACACTGTGACAACAGACTGCGACAACACACTGACACACTGTGACAACACACTGTGACAACACTGTGACGACACTGTGACGACACACTGTGAAAACACACTGACACACTGCGACAACACACTGCGACAACACACTGTGACAACACACTGCGACAACACACTGACACACTGCGACAACACACTGACACACTGTGACAACACTGTGACAACACACTGTGACAACACACTGTGACAACACACTGCGACGACACACTGTGACGACACACTGTGACGACACACTGTGACAACACACTGTGACAACACACTGACCCACTGTGACAACACACTGACACACTGTGACAACACACTGACAACACACTGACACACTGTGACAACACACTCTGACAACACTGTGACAACACACTGACACACTGTGACAACACACTGACACACTGCGACGACACTGTGACAACACACTGTGACAACACACTGACACATTGTGACAACACACTGTGACAACACACTGACACACTGTGACAACACACTGCGACAACACACTGACACACTGTGACAACACACTGTGACAACACACTGCGACAACACACTGACACACTGTGACAACACACTGTGACAACACTGTGACGACACTGTGATGACACTGTGACAACACACTGCGACAACACACTGCGACAACACACTGTGACAACACACTGCGACAACACACTGACACACTGCGACAACACACTGACACACTGTGACAACACACTGTGACAACACACTGCGACGACACACTGTGACAACACACTGTGACGACCCACTGTGACAGCACACTGTGACAACACACTGACACACTGCGACAACACACTGACACACTGTGACAACACACTGTGACAACACACTGCGACGACACACTGTGACAACACACTGTGACAACACACTGTGACAACACTCTGTGACGACACACTGACACACTGTGACAACACACTGTGACAACACACTGTGATAACACTGTGACAACACACTGTGACAACACACTGCGATGACACACTGTGATAACACACTGCGACAACACACTGCGATGACACACTGTGACAGCACTGCGACAACACACTGTGACAACACACTGGCACACTGTGACAACACACTGACACACTGTGACAACACACTGACAACACACTGACACACTGTGACAACACACTGACAACACTGTGACAACACTGTGACAACACACTGACACTGTGACAACACACTGTGACAACACACTGTGACAACACACTGCGACAACACACTGTGACGACACACTGTGACAACACACTGTGACAACACACTGACACACTGCGACAACACACTGTGACAACACTGACAACACACTGACACACTGTGACGACACACTGTGACAACACACTGCGACAACACACTGTGACAACACACTGACACACTGTGACAACACACTGACACACTGTGACAACACACTGTGACAACACACTGTGACAACACACTGCGTTGACACACTGCGATGACACACTGTGACAACACTGCGACAACACACTGTGACAACACACTGACACACTGTGACAACACACTGTGACAACACACTGACACACTGTGACAACACACTGACAACACACTGACACACTGTGACAACACACTGTGACAACACACTGTGACAACACTGTGACAACACACTGTGACGACACACTGCGACGACACACTGCGACAACACACTGACACACTGTGACAACACACTGTGACAACACACTGCGACGACACACTGCGACAACACACTGACAACACACTGTGACAACATACTGTGACAACACACTGACACACTGTGACAACACACTGACACACTGTGACAACACACTGTGACGACACACTGTGACAACACACTGTGATAACACACTGACACACTGACAACACACTGCGACAACACACTGTGACAACACACTGCGACAACACACTGACACACTGTGACAACACACTGACACACTGCGACAACACACTGTGACAACACACTGCGACAACACACTGACACACTGCGACAACACACTGACACACTGTGACAACACACTGTGACAACACACTGACACACTGTGACAACACACTGACACACTGTGACAAGACACTGACACACTGTGACAACACACTGCGATGACACACTGACACACTGTGACAACACACTTTGACAACACACTGTGACGACACACTGTGACAACACACTGACACACTGTGACGACACACTGTGACAACACACTGTGACAACACACTGTGACAACACACTGTGACGACACACTGTGACAACACACTGACACACTGTGACGACACACTGTGACAACACACTGCGACGACACACTGCGACAACACACTGCGACGACACACTGCGACGACACACTGCGACGACACACTGCGACAACACACTGCGACGACACACTGCGACAACACACTGCGATGACACACTGTGACAACACACTGACACACTGTGACAACACACTGACACACTGTGACAACACACTGTGACGACACACTGACACACTGTGACAACACACTGTGACAACACACTGTGACAACACACTGACACACTGCGACAACACACTGCGATGACACACTGTGACAACACACTGTGACAACACACTGACACACTGTGACAACACACTGTGATGACACACTGTGACGACACACTGTGACAACACACTGCGACAACACACTGACACACTGTGACAACACACTGTGACAACACACTGTGACGACACACTGACAACACAGTGTGACAACACACTGACACTGTGACGACACACTGACACACTGTGACAACACACTGTGACAACACACTGTGACGACACACTGACACACTGTGACAACACACTGACACACTGTGACGACACACTGACACACTGTGACGACACACTGACACACTGCGACAACACACTGCGACGACACACTGCGACGACACACTGCGACGACACACTGCAACGACACACTGCGACGACACACTGACACACTGTGACAACACACTGTGACAACACACTGCGACGACACACTGTGACAACACACTGCGACGACACACTGCGACAACACACTGCGATGACACACTGTGACAACACACTGACACACTGTGACAACACACTGTGACAACACACTGTGACGACACACTGACACACTGTGACAACACACTGTGACAACACACTGACACACTGCGACAACACACTGCGATGACACACTGTGACAACACACTGTGACAACACACTGTGACGACACACTGACACACTGTGACAACACACTGTGATGACACACTGTGACGACACACTGTGACGACACACTGTGACGACACACTGACACACTGTGACAGCACACTGTGACAACACACTGTGACGACACACTGACACACTGTGACAACACACTGACACACTGTGACGACACACTGACACACTGTGTCGACACACTGACACACTGTGACAACACACTGCGACGACACACTGCGACGACACACTGCGACGACACACTGCGACGACACACTGACACACTGACGACACACTGCGACGACACACTGCGACGACACACTGCGACGACACACTGCGACGACACACTGACACACTGTGACGACACACTGTGACGACACACTGTGACGACACACTGTGACGACACACTGTGAGAACACACTGCGACGACACACTGTGACAACACACTGCGACGACACACTGCGACAACACACTGCGACGACACACTGACACACTGTGACAACACACTGTGACAACACACTGTGACGACAAACTGACACACTGTGACAACACACTGACACACTGTGACGACACACTGACACACTGTGACGACACACTGACACACTGTGACAACACACTGCGACAACACACTGCGACGACACACTGCGACGACACACTGCGACGACACACTGCGACGACACACTGCGACGACACACTGACACACTGTGACGACACACTGCGACGACACACTGCGACGACACACTGCGACGACACACTGACACACTGTGACAACACACTGTGACAACACACTGTGACGACACACTGTGACAATACACTGTGACGACACACTGTGACGACACACTGCGACTACACACTGTGACGACACACTGCGACGACACTGCGACAACACACTGCGACGACACACTGTGACAACACACTGACACACTGTGACAACACACTGTGACAACACACTGTGACGACACACTGACACACTGTGACAACACACTGTGACAACACACTGTGACAACACACTGACACACTGCGACAACACACTGCGATGACACACTGTGACAACACACTGTGACAACACACTGACACACTGTGACAACACACTGTGATGACACACTGTGACGACACACTGTGACAACACACTGCGACAACACACTGACACACTGTGACAACACACTGTGACAACACACTGTGACAACACACTGTGACGACACACTGACAACACAGTGTGACAACACACTGACACTGTGACGACACACTGACACACTGTGACAACACACTGTGACAACACACTGTGACGACACACTGACACACTGTGACAACACACTGACACACTGTGACGACACACTGACACACTGTGACGACACACTGACACACTGTGACAACACACTGCGACGACACACTGCGACGACACACTGCGACGACACACTGCGACGACACACTGACACACTGTGACAACACACTGTGACAACACACTGACACACTGTGACAACACACTGACTCTGTGACAACACACTGTGACAACACACTGACACACTGTGACAACACACTGTGACAACACTGTCACAACACACTGCGACAACACACTGACACACTGTGACAACACACTGTGACGACACACTGTGACGACACACTGTGACGACACACTGCGACGACACACTGTGACAACACACTGCGACAACACACTGTGACAACACACTGTGACAACACACTGACACACTGTGACAACACACTGTGACAACACACTGACACACTGTGACAACACACTGTGACGACACTAACAACACACTGTGACGACAACACTGTGACAATACACTGTGACAACACACTGTGACAACACACTGACACACTGTGACAACACACTGTGACAACACACTGTGACAACACACTGACACACTGTGACAACACACTGTGACAACACACTGACACACTGTGACAACACACTGTGACGACACACTGTGACAACACACTGTGACAACACACTGACACACTGTGACAACACACTGTGACAGCACACTGACACACTGTGACAACACACTGTGACAACACACTCTGACAACACACTGACGACAGACTGTGACAACACACTGACACACTGTGACAACACACTGTGACAACACACTGTGACAACACTGCGACAACACACTGACGACACACTGACACACTGTGACAACACACTGACACACTGCGACAACACTAACAACACACTGTGACGACACACTGTGACAACACACTGTGACTACACACTGTGACAACACACTGTCACAACACTGCGACAACACACTGCGACAACACACTGCGACAACACACTCTGACAACACACTGACGACACACTGACACACTGTGACAACACACTGTGACAACACACTGTGACAACACACTGACACACTGTGACAACACTCTGACACACTGTGACAACACACTGCGACAACACACTGACACACTGTGACAACACACTGACACACTGTGACAACACACTGTGACGACACACTGTGACAACACACTGACACACTGTGACAACACACTGCGACAACACACTGACACACTGTGACTACACACTGTGACGACACACTGTGACAACACACTGTGACAACACACTGTGACGACAACACTGTGACAACACACTGTGACAACACACTGTGACAACACACTGTGACAACACACTGACACACTGTGACAACACACTGTGACAACACACTGACACACTGTGACAACACACTGACGACAAACTGTGACAACACACTGTGACAACACACTGTGACAACACATTGTGACAACACACTGACACACTGTGACAACACTGTGACGACACACTCTGACAACACACTGTGACGACACACTGACGACACACTGTGACAACACACTGACGACAAACTGTGACAACACACTGTGACAACACAGTGACAACACACTGACACACTGCGACAACACACTGACACACTGTGACAACACACTGTGACAACACACTGTGACAACACTGTGACAACACACTGCGACAACACACTGTGACAACACACTGTGACAACACACTGACACACTGTGACAACACACTGACACACTGTGACAACACACTGTGACAACACACTGTGACAACACTGCGACAACACACTGACACACTGTGACAACACACTGACAACACACTGACACACTGTGACAACACACTGTGACAACACTGTGACAACACACTGACACACTGCGACGACACACTGTGACAACACACTGTGACAACACACTGACACATTGTGACAACACACTGTGACAACACACTGACACACTGTGACAACACACTGCGACAACACACTGACACACTGTGACAACACACTGTGACAACACACTGCGACAACACACTGACACACTGTGACAACACACTGTGACAACACTGTGACGACACTGTGATGACACTGTGACAACACACTGCGACAACACACTGCGACAACACAGTGTGACAACACACTGCGACAACACACTGACACACTGCGACAACACACTGACACACTGTGACAACACACTGTGACAACACACTGCGACGACACACTGTGACAACACACTGTGACGACACACTGTGACAGCACACTGTGACAACACACTGACACACTGCGACAACACACTGACACACTGTGACAACACACTGTGACAACACACTGCGACGACACACTGTGACAACACACTGTGACAACACACTGTGACAACACACTGTGACAACACTCTGTGACGACACACTGACACACTGTGACAACACACTGTGATAACACTGTGACAACACACTGTGACAACACACTGCGATGACACACTGTGATAACACACTGCGACAACACACTGCGATGACACACTGTGACAACACTGCGACAACACACTGTGACAACACACTGGCACACTGTGACAACACACTGACACACTGTGACAACACACTGACAACACACTGACACACTGTGACAACACACTGACAACACACTGTGACAACACTGTGACAACACACTGACACTGTGACAACACACTGTGACAACACACTGTGACAACACACTGCGACAACACACTGTGACGACACACTGTGACAACACACTGTGACAACACACTGACACACTGCGACAACACACTGTGACAACACTGACAACACACTGACACACTGTGACAACACACTGCGACAACACACTGTGACAACACACTGACACACTGTGACAACACACTGTGACAACACACTGTGACAACACACTGCGACGACACACTGCGATGACACACTGTGACAACACTGTGACAACACACTGTGACAACACACTGACACACTGTGACAACACACTGACAACACACTGACACACTGTGACAACACACTGTGACAACACACTGACACACTGTGACAACACACTGTGACAACACACTGTGACAACACTGTGACAACACACTGTGACGACACACTGCGACAACACACTGATACACTGTGACAACACACTGTGACAACACACTGCGACGACACACTGCGACAACACACTGTGACAACATACTGTGACAACACACTGTGACAACACACTGACACACTGTGACAACACACTGTGACAACACACTTACACACTGTGACAACACACTGTGACGACACACTGTGACAACACACTGTGATAACACACTGACACACTGACAACACACTGCGACAACACACTGACAACACACTGCGACAACACACTGACACACTGTGACAACACACTGACACACTGTGACAACACACTGTGACAACACACTGCGACAACACACTGACACACTGCGACAACACACTGACACACTGTGACAACACACTGTGACAACACACTGACACACTGTGACAACACACTGTGACAACACACTGACACACTGTGACAAGACACTGACATACTGTGACAACACACTGCGATGACACACTGACACACTGTGACAACACACTTTGACAACACACTGTGACGACACACTGTGACAACACACTGACACACTGTGACGACACACTGTGACAACACACTGTGACAACACACTGTGACAACACACTGTGACGACACACTGTGACAACACACTGTGACGACACACTGTGACGACACACTGTGACGACACACTGTGACGACACACTGTGACTACACACTGCGACAACACACTGCGACGACACACTGCGACAACACACTGCGACGACACACTGCGACAACACACTGCGATGACACACTGTGACAACACACTGACACACTGTGACAACACACTGACACACTGTGACAACACACTGTGACGACACACTGACACACTGTGACAACACACTGTGACAACACACTGACACACTGCGACAACACACTGCGATGACACACTGTGACAACACACTGTGACAACACACTGACACACTGTGACAACACACTGTGATGACACACTGTGACGACACACTGTGATGACACACTGTGACGACACACTGTGACAACACACTGCGACAACACACTGACACACTGTGACAACACACTGTGACAACACACTGTGACGACACACTGACACACTGTGACGACACACTGTGACAACACACTGTGACAACACACTGTGACGACACACTGACACACTGTGACGACACACTGACACACTGTGACGACACACTGACACACTGTGACGACACACTGACACACTGTGACAACACACTGCGACAACACACTGCGACGACACACTGCGACGACACACTGCGACGACACACTGACACACTGTGACGACACACTGCGACGACACACTGCGACGACACACTGCGACGACACACTGCGACGACACACTGACACACTGCGACGACACACTGCGACGACACACTGCGACGACACACTGCGACGACACACTGCGACGACACACTGCGACGACACACTGTGACGACACACTGCGACGACACACTGCGACAACACACTGCGATGACACACTGTGACAACACACTGACACACTGTGACAACACACTGACACACTGTGACAACACACTGACACACTGTGACAACACACTGTGACAACACACTGTGACGACACACTGACACACTGTGACGACACACTGACACACTGTGACAACACACTGTGACAACACACTGTGACAACACACTGACACACTGCGACAACACACTGCGATGACACACTGTGACAACACACTGTGACAACGCACTGACACACTGTGACAACACACTGTGATGACACACTGTGACGACACACTGTGACAACACACTGCGACAACACACTGACACACTGTGACAACACACTGTGACAACACACTGTGACAACACACTGTGACGACACACTGACAACACAGTGTGACAACACACTGACACTGTGACGACACACTGACACACTGTGACAACACACTGTGACAACACACTGTGACGACACACTGACACACTGTGACAACACACTGACACACTGTGACGACACACTGCGACGACACACTGCGACGACACACTGCGACGACACACTGTGACGACACACTGACACACTGTGACAACACACTGTGACAACACACTGACACACTGTGACAACACACTGTGACAACACTGACACACTGTGACAACACACTGACACTGTGACAACACACTGTGACAACACACTGACACACTGTGACAACACACTGTGACAACACACTGTCACAACACACTGCGACAACACACTGACACACTGTGACAACACACTGTGACAACACACTGTGACAACACACTGACACACTGTGACAACACACTGTGACGACACACTGTGACGACACACTGTGACGACACACTGCGACGACACACTGTGACGACACACTGCGACAACACACTGTGACAACACACTGTGACGACACACTGTGACAACACACTGACACACTGTGACAACACACTGTGACGACACTAACAACACACTGTGACGACAACACTGTGACAACACACTGTGACAACACACTGTGACAACACACTGACACACTGTGACAACACACTGACACACTGTGACAACACACTGACGACAAACTGTGACAACACACTGTGACAACACACTGTGACAACACATTGTGACAACACACTGACACACTGTGACAACACACTGTGACGACACACTGTGACAACACACTGTGACGACACACTGACGACACACTGTGACAACACACTATGACAACACACTGACGACAAACTGTGACAACACACTGTGACAACACAGTGACAACACACTGACACACTGCGACAACACACTGACACACTGTGACAACACACTGTGACAACACACTGTGACAACACACTGTGACAACACTGTGACAACACACTGCGACAACACACTGTGACAACACACTGTGACAACACACTGACACACTGTGACAACACACTGACACACTGTGACAACACTGCGACAACACACTGACACACTGTGATGTCACACTGTGACAACACACTGACACACTGACAACACACTGACACACTGTGACAACACACTGTGACGACACACTGTGACGACACACTGACGACACACTGTGACAACACACTGTGAAAACACACTGCGACAACACACTGTGACAACACACTGCGACAACACACTGTGACGACACACTGTGACAACACACTGTGACAACACACTGACAACACACTGTGACAACACACTGACACACTGTGACGACACACTGCGACAACACACTGACACACTGTGACAACACACTGACACACTGTGACAACACACTGTGACAACACACTGTGACAACACACTGACACACTGTAACAACACACTGACACACTGTGACAACACACTGTGACGACACACTGTGACGACACACTGTGACGACAACACTGTGACAACACACTGTGACAACACTGCGACAACACACTGCGACAACACACTCTGACAACACACTGACGCCACACTGTGACAACACACTGACACACTGTGACAACACACTGTGACAACACACTGCGACAACACACTGTGACAACACACTGACACTGTGACAACACACTGTGACAACACACTGACACACTGTGACAACACACTGACGACAAACTGTGACAACACACTGTGACAACACACTGTGACAACACATTGTGACAACACACTGACACACTGTGACAACACACTGTGACGACACACTGTGACAACACACTGTGACGACACACTGACGACACACTGTGACAACACACTGTGACAACACACTGACGACAAACTGTGACAACACACTGTGACAACACAGTGACAACACACTGACACACTGCGACAACACACTGACACACTGTGACAACACACTGTGACAACACACTGTGACAACACACTGTGACAACACTGTGACAACACACTGCGACAACACACTGCGACAACACACTGTGACAACACACTGACACACTGTGACAACACACTGACACACTGTGACAACACACTGTGACAACACACTGTGACAGCACACTGTGACAACACTGCGACAACACACTGACACACTGTGATGACACACTGTGACAACACACTGACACACTGACAACACACTGACACACTGTGACAACACACTGTGACGACACACTGTGACGACACACTGACGACACACTGTGACAACACACTGTGAAAACACACTGCGACAGCACACTGTGACAACACACTGTGACGACACACTGTGACAACACACTGTGACGACACACTGTGACAACACACGGTGACAACACACTGACAACACACTGTGACAACACACTGACACACTGTGACGACACACTGCGACAACACACTGACACACTGTGACAACACACTGACACACTGTGACAACACACTGTGACAACACACTGACACACTGTAACAACACACTGACACACTGTGACAACACACTGTGACGACACACTGTGACGACACACTGTGACGACACACTGTGACGACAACACTGTGACAACACACTGTGACAACACACTGCGACAACACACTGCGACAACACACTCTGACAACACACTGACGACACACTGTGACAACACACTGACACACTGTGACAACACACTGTGACAACACACTGCGACAGCACACTGTGACAACACTAACAACACACTGTGACGACACACTGTGACAACACATTGACACACTGTGACAACACACTGTGACAACACACTGACACACTGTGACAACACACTGACACACTGTGACAACACACTGTGACAACACACTGACACACTGTGACAACACACTGTGACAACACACTGAGACAACACACTGTGACAACACACTGTGACAACACACTGTGACAACACACTGCGACAACACACTGCGACAACACACTGTGACAACACACTGACACACTGTGACAACACACTGTGACAACACACTGACACACTGTGACGACACACTGCGACGACACACTGCGACGACACTCTGTGACGACACACTGGGACAACACACTGACAACACACTGACACACTGTGACAACACACTGTGACAACACACTGTGACAACACTGTGACAATACACTGTGACGACACACTGCGACAACACACTGACACACTGTGACAACACACTGTGACAACACACTGCGACGACACACTGCGACAACACACTGTGACAACACACTGACACACTGTGACAACACACTGTGACAACACACTGACACTGTGACAACACACTGTGACGACACACTGTGACAACACACTGTGATAACACACTGACACACTGACAACACACTGCGACAACACACTGTGACAACACACTGCGACAACACACTGACACACTGTGACAACACACTGACACACTGTGACAACACACTGTGACAACACACTGTGACAACACACTGTGACAACACACTGCGACAACACACTGACATACTGCGACAACACACTGCGATGACACACTGTGACAACACACTGTGACAACACACTGACACACCGTGACAACACACTGTGATGACACACTGTGACGACACACTGTGACAACACACTGTGACGACACACTGACACACTGTGACAACACACTGTGACAACACACTGTGACGACACACTGACACACTGTGACAACACACTGACACACTGTGACGACACACTGACACACTGTGACGACACACTGACACACTGTGACAACACACTGCGACAACACACTGCGACGACACACTGCGACGACACACTGCGACGACACACTGCGACGACACACTGCGACGACACACTGACACACTGTGACGACACACTGCGACGACACACTGCGACGACACACTGCGACGACACACTGCGACGACACACTGACACACTGTGACAACACACTGTGACAACACACTGCGACGACACACTGTGACAACACACTGCGACGACACACTGTGACAACACACTGCGACGACACACTGTGACAACACACTGCGACGACACACTGCGACAACACACTGCGATGACACACTGTGACAACACACTGACACACTGTGACAACACACTGTGACAACACACTGTGACGACACACTGACACACTGTGACGACACACTGACACACTGTGACAACACACTGTGACAACACACTGACACACTGCGACAACACACTGCGATGACACACTGTGACAACACACTGTGACAACGCACTGACACACTGTGACAACACACTGTGATGACACACTGTGACGACACACTGTGACAACACACTGCGACAACACACTGACACACTGTGACAACACACTGTGACAACACACTGTGACAACACACTGTGACGACACACTGACAACACAGTGTGACAACACACTGACACTGTGACGACACACTGACACACTGTGACAACACACTGTGACAACACACTGTGACGACACACTGACACACTGTGACAACACACTGACACACTGTGACGACACACTGACACACTGTGACGACACACTGACACACTGTGACGACACACTGACACACTGTGACAACACACTGCGACGACACACTGCGACGACACACTGCGACGACACACTGCGACGACACACTGCGACGACACACTGACACACTGTGACGACACACTGCGACGACACACTGCGACGACACACTGCGACGACACACTGACACACTGTGACAACACACTGTGACAACACACTGCGACGACACACTGTGACAACACACTGCGACGACACACTGTGACAACACACTGCGACGACACACTGCGACAACACACTGCGATGACACACTGTGACAACACACTGACACACTGTGACAACACACTGTGACAACACTGTGACGACACACTGACACACTGTGACGACACACTGACACACTGTGACAACACACTGTGACAACACACTGACACACTGCGACAACACACTGCGATGACACACTGTGACAACACACTGTGACAACGCACTGACACACTGTGACAACACACTGTGATGACACACTGTGACGACACACTGTGACAACACACTGCGACAACACACTGACACACTGTGACAACACACTGTGACAACACACTGTGACAACACACTGTGACGACACACTGACAACACAGTGTGACAACACACTGACACTGTGACGACACACTGACACACTGTGACAACACACTGTGACAACACACTGTGACGACACACTGACACACTGTGACAACACACTGACACTGTGACGACACACTGACACACTGTGACGACACACTGACACACTGTGACAACACACTGCGACGACACACTGCGACGACACACTGCGACGACACACTGCGACGACACACTGCGACGACACACTGCGACGACACACTGTGACGACACACTGACACACTGTGACAACACACTGTTACAACACACTGACACACTGTGACAACACACTGTGACAACACACTGACACACTGTGACAACACACTGACACTGTGACAACACACTGTGACAACACACTGACACACTGTGACAGCACACTGTGACAACACACTGTCACAACACACTGCGACAACACACTGACACACTGTGACAACACACTGTGACAACACACTGTGACAACACACTGACACACTGTGACGACACACTGTGACGACACACTGTGACGACACACTGTGACGACACACTGCGACGACACACTGTGACGACACACTGCGACAACACACTGTGACAACACACTGTGACAACACACTGTGACAACACACTGACACACTGTGACAACACACTGTGACGACACTAACAACACACTGTGACGACAACACTGTGACAACACACTGTGACAACACACTGTGACAACACACTGACACACTGTGACAACACACTGACACACTGTGACAACACACTGACGACAAACTGTGACAACACACTGTGATAACACACTGTGACAACACATTGTGACAACACACTGACACACTGTGACAACACACTGTGACGACACACTGTGACAACACACTGTGACGACACACTGACGACACACTGTGACAACACACTATGACAACACACTGACGACAAACTGTGACAACACACTGTGACAACACAGTGACAACACACTGACACACTGCGACAACACACTGACACACTGTGACAACACACTGTGACAACACACTGTGACAACACACTGTGACAACACTGTGACAACACACTGCGACAACACACTGTGACAACACACTGTGACAACACACTGACACACTGTGACAACACACTGACACACTGTGACAACACACTGTGACAACACACTGTGACAACACTGCGACAACACACTGACACACTGTGATGTCACACTGTGACAACACACTGACACACTGACAACACACTGACACACTGTGACAACACACTGTGACGACACACTGTGACGACACACTGACGACACACTGTGACAACACACTGTGAAAACACACTGCGACAACACACTGTGACGACACACTGCGACAACACACTGTGACGACACACTGTGACAACACACTGTGACAACACACTGACAACACACTGTGACAACACACTGACACACTGTGACGACACACTGCGACAACACACTGACACACTGTGACAACACACTGACACACTGTGACAACACACTGTGACAACACACTGTGACAACACACTGACACACTGTAACAACACACTGACACACTGTGACAACACACTGTGACGACAGACTGTGACGACACACTGTGACGACAACACTGTGACAACACACTGTGACAACACTGCGACAACACACTGCGACAACACACTCTGACAACACACTGACGACACACTGTGACAACACACTGACACACTGTGACAACACACTGTGACAACACACTGCGACAACACACTGTGACAACACACTGACACTGTGACAACACACTGTGACAACACACTGACACACTGTGACAACACACTGACGACAAACTGTGACAACACACTGTGACAACACACTGTGACAACACATTGTGACAACACACTGACACACTGTGACAACACACTGTGACGACACACTGACGACACACTGTGACAACACACTGTGACAACACACTGACGACAAACTGTGACAACACACTGTGACAACACAGTGACAACACACTGACACACTGCGACAACACACTGACACACTGTGACAACACACTGTGACAACACACTGTGACAACACTGTGACAACACACTGCCACAACACACTGCGACAACACACTGTGACAACACACTGACACACTGTGACAACACACTGTGACAACACACTGTGACAACGCACTGTGACAACACTGCGACAACACACTGACACACTGTGATGACACACTGTGACAACACACTGACACACTGACAACACACTGACACACTGTGACAACACACTGTGACGACACACTGTGACGACACACTGTGACGACACACTGACGACACACTGTGACAACACACTGTGAAAACACACTGCGACAACGCACTGTGACAACACACTGTGACGACACACTGTGACAACACACTGTGACGACACACTGTGACAACACACTGTGACAACACACTGACAACACACTGTGACAACACACTGACACACTGTGACGACACACTGCGACAACACACTGACACACTGTGACAACACACTGACACACTGTGACAACACACTGTGACAACACACTGACACTGTAACAACACTGACACACTGTGACAACACTGTGACGACACACTGTGACGACACACTGACACACTGTGACAACACACTGTGACAACACACTGACACACTGTGACGACACACTGTGACAACACACTGTGACAACACACTGACACTGTGACAACACACTGCGACAACACACTGTGACAACACACTGACACACTGTGACGACACACTGACACACTGTGACAACACACTGTGACAACACACTGACACACTGTGACGACACATTTTGACAACACACTGTGACAACACAGTGACACACTGTGACAACACATTGCGACAACACACTGACAACACACTGACACACTGTGACAACACACTGTGACAACACACTGTGACGACACACTGACACACTGTGACAACACACTGACACACTGTGACAACACATTGCGACAACACACTGTGACAACACACTGACACACTGTGACAACACACTGTGACAACACACTGTGACAACACACTGACACTGTGACAACACTGTGACGACACACTGTGACAACACACTGTGACGACACACTGACACACTGTGACAACACACTGACACACTGTGACAACACACAGTGACGACACACTGTGACAACACTCTGTGACGACACACTGACACACTGTGACAACACACTGTGACAACACACTGTGACAACACACTGACACACTGTGACAACACTCTGTGACGACACATTGACACACTGTGACAACACACTGTGACAACACACTGTGACAACACACTGCGACAACACACTGTGACAACACACTGACACACTGACAACACACTGTGACGACACTGTGACAACACTGTGACGACACACTGTGACACACTGTGACACACTGAGACAACACACTGACACACTGTGACAACACTGTGACGACACACTGACACACTGTGACAACACACTGTGACAACACACTGTCACAACACTGCGACAACACACTGCGACAACACACTGTGACAACACTGTGACGACACACTGTGACAACACTCTGTGACGACACACTGACACACTGTGACAACACACTGTGACAACACACTGTGACAACACACTGACACACTGTGACAACACTCTGTGACGACACATTGACACACTGTGACAACACACTGTGACAACACACTGTGACAACACACTGCGACGACACACTGTGACGACACACTGTGACAACACACTGCGACAACACACTGTGACAACACACTGACACACTGACAACACACTGTGACGACACTGTGACAACACTGTGACGACACACTGTGACACACTGTGACACACTGAGACAACACACTGACACACTGTGACAACACTGTGACGACACACTGACACACTGTGACAACACACTGTGACAACACACTGTCACAACACTGCGACAACACACTGCGACAACACACTGTGACAACACTGTGACGACACACTGTGACAACACACTGACACACTGACACACTGTCACAACACTGCGACAACACACTGTGACGACGCACTATGACAACACACTGTCACAACACTGCGACAACACACTGTGACAACACACTGACACACTGTGACAACACACTGCGACAACACACTGACACACTGCGACGACACACTGCGACAACACTCTGACACACTGTGACAACACACTGTGACAACACACTGACACACTGACAACACACTGTGACGACACTGTGGCACACTGAGACAACACACTGACACACTGTGACAACACTGTGACGACACACTGACACACTGTGACAACACACTGTCACAACACTGCGACAACACACTGCGACAACACACTGTGACAACACACTGTGACGACACACTGTGACAACACACTGACACACTGTCACAACACTGCGACAACACACTGTGACGACACACTGTGACAACACACTGTCACAACACTGCGACAACACACTGCGACAACACACTCTGACAACACACTGACGACACACTGTGACAACACACTGACACACTGTGACAACACACTGTGACAACACACTGTGACAACACACTGACACACTGTGACAACACACTGCGACGACTCACTGTGACAACACTGTGTGACAACACATTGCGACAACACACTGTGACAACACTGTGACGACACTGTGACAACACTAACAACACACTGTGACAACACACTGTGACGACACACTGACACACTGTGACAACACACTGACACACTGTGACAACACTGCGACAACACACTGTGACAACACACTGCTACGACACACTGTGACAACACACTGACAACACACTGTGACAACACACTGTGACAACACACTGTGACGACACACTGTGACAACACACTGACACACTGTGACGACACACTGTGACAACACACTGTGACAACACACTGTGACAACACTAACAACACACTGCGACAACACACTGCGACAACACACTGCGACAACACACTGCGACGACACACTGTGACAACACACTGTGACAACACACTGTGACAACACTGTGACAACACACTGACACATTGCGACAACACACTGTGACAACACACTGTGACAACACGCTGACACACTGTGACAACACACTGTGACGACACACTGACACACTGTGACGACACACTGACACACTGTGACAACACACTGCGACAACACACTGTGACAACACACTGACACACTGTGACGACACATTTTGACAACACACTGTGACAACACACTGACACACTGTGACAACACATTGCGACAACACACTGACAACACACTGACACACTGTGACAACACACTGTGACAACACACTGTGACGACACACTGACACACTGTGACAACACACTGACACACTGTGACAACACATTGCGACAACACACTGTGACAACACACTGACACACTGTGACAACACACTGTGACAACACACTGTGACGACACACTGACACACTGTGACAACACACTGACACACTGTGACAACACATTGCGACAACACACTGTGACAACACACTGACACACTGTGACAACACACTGTGACAACACACTGTGACAACACACTGACACTGTGACAACACTGTGACGACACACTGTGACAACACACTGTGACGACACACTGACACACTGTGACAACACACTGACACACTGTGACAACACTCTGTGACGACACACTGACACACTGTGACAACACACTGTGACAACACACTGTGACAACACACTGACACACTGTGACAACACTCTGTGACGACACATTGACACACTGTGACAACACACTGTGACAACACACTGTGACAACACACTGCGACGACACACTGCGACAACACACTGTGACAACACACTGTGACAACACACTGTGACAACACACTGACACACTGACAACACACTGTGACGACACTGTGACAACACTGTGACGACACACTGTGACACACTGTGACACACTGAGACAACACGCTGACACACTGTGACAACACTGTGACGACACACTGACACACTGTGACAACACACTGTGACAACACACTGTCACAACACTGCGACAACACACTGCGACAACACACTGTGACAACACTGTGACGACACACTGTGACAACACACTGACACACTGACACACTGTCACAACACTGCGACAACACACTGTGACGACACACTGTGACAACACACTGTCACAACACTGCGACAACACACTGTGACAACACACTGACACACTGTGACAACACACTGCGACAACACACTGACACTCTGCGACAACACACTGCGACAACACTCTGACACACTGTGACAACACACTGTGACAACAGACTGACACACTGACAACACACTGTGACGACACTGTGACAACACTGTGACACACTGAGACAACACACTGACACACTGTGACAACACTGTGACGACACACTGACACACTGTGACAACACACTGTCACAACACTGCGACAACACACTGCGACAACACACTGTGACAACACACTGTGACGACACACTGTGACAACACACTGACACACTGACACACTGTCACAACACTGCGACAACACACTGTGACGACACACTGTGACAACACACTGTCACAACACTGCGACAACACACTGCGACAACACACTCTGACAACACACTGACGACACACTGTGACAACACACTGACACACTGTGACAACACTGTGACAACACTGTGACAACACACTGACACACTGTGACAAACTGCGACGACTCACTGTGACAACACTGTGTGACAACACATTGCGACAACACACTGACAACAATGTGACGACACTGTGACAACACATTGCGTTCAACACACTGTGACAACACTAACAACACACTGTGACAACACACTGTGACGACACACTGACACACTGTGACAACACACTGACACACTGTGACAACACTGCGACAACACACTGTGACAACACACTGTGACAACACACTGCTACGACACACTGTGACAACACACTGACAACACACTGTGACAACACACTGACACACTGTGACAACACACTGTGACAACACTGTGACAACACACTGACACACTGTGACAACACACTGACACACTGTGACAACACACTGTGACGACACACTGACACACTGTGACAACACACTGACACACTGTGACAACACACTGTGACAACACACTGACACACTGTGACAACACTGTGACAACACACTGTGACGATACACTGCGACGACACACTGACACACTGTGACAACACACTGTCACACTGTGACAACACACTGACACACTGTGACAACACACTGTGACGACACACTGACACACTGTGACAACACAGTGACAACACACTGTGACAACACACTGACACACTGTGACGACACACTGTGACAACACACTGACACACTGTGACAACACACTGTGACAACACACTGACACACTGTGACAACACACTGTGACAACACACTGACACACTGTGACGACACACTGCGACAACACACTGTGACAACACACTGTGACAACACACTGACACACTGTGACAACACTAACAACACACTGACACACTGTGACAACACACTGTGACAACACACTGACACACTGTGACGACACACTGCGACAACACACTGTGACAACACACTGACACACTGTGACAACACTAACAACACACTGACACACTGTGACAACACACTGTGACAACACACTGTGACAACACACTGACACTGTGACGACACACTGTGACGACACACTGTGACAACACACTGACACACTGTGACGACACACTGTAACAACACACTGTGACAACACACTGTGACAACACACTGTCACAACACACTGTGACAACACACTGACACACTGTGACAACACACTGTGACGACACACTGTGACAACACACTGACACACTGTGACGACACACTGTGACAACACACTGTGACAACACACTGACACACTGTGACGACACACTGTGACAACACACTGCGACGACACACTGACACACTGTGACAACACACTGCGACAACACACTGTGACAACACACTGCGACAACACACTGTGACAACACACTGTGACAACACACTGACACACTGCGACAACACACTGTGACAACACACTGCGACAACACACTGTGACAACACACTGTGACAACACACTGTGACAACACACTGACACACTGTGACAACACACTGACACACTGTGACAACACACTGTGACAACACACTGTGACAACACACTGACACACTGTGACGACACACTGCGACAACACACTGTGACAACACACTGACACACTGTGACAACACACTGACAACACACTGACACACTGTGACAACACACTGTGACAACACACTGACACACTGTGACAACACACTGTGAGAACACACTGACACACTGTGACAACACACTGTGACAACACACTGACAACACACTGACACACTGTGACAACACACTGTGACGACACACTGAGACAACACACTGCGACGACACACTGTGACAACACACTGTGACAACACTGCGACAACACACTGACACACTGTGACAACACACTGTGACAACACACTGCGACAACACACTGACACACTGTGACAACACACTGTGACAACACTGTGACGTCACTGTGACACACTGTGACAACACACTGCGACAACACACTGCGACAACACACTGTGATAACACACTGCGACAACACACTGTCACAACACACTGACACACTGTGACAACACACTGTCACAACACACTGACACACTGTGACAACACACTGTGACTACACACTGACACACTGTGACAACACACTGACACACTGTGACAACACACTGTGACAACACTGTGACAACACACTGACACACTGTGACAACACACTGCGACAACACACTGTGACAACACACTGTGACAACACGCTGACACACTGTGACAACACACTGTGACGACACACTGACACACTGTGACGACACACTGTGACAACACACTGTGACAACACACTGACACACTGTGACAACACATTGCGACAACACACTGTGACAACACACTGACACACTGTGACAACACACTGTGACAACACACTGTGACAACACACTGTGACAACACACTGTGACGACACACTGTGACGACACACTGATACACTGTGACAACACACTGACACACTGTGACAACACACTGTGACGACACACTGTGACAACACTCTGTGACGACACACTGACACACTGTGACAACACTCTGTGACGACACATTGACACACTGTGACAACACACTGTGACAACACACTGTGACAACACACTGCGACGACACACTGTGACAACACACTGTGACAACACACTGCGACAACACACTGCGACAACACACTGACACACTGACAACACACTGTGACGACACTGTGACAACACTGTGACGACACACTGTGACACACTGTGACACACTGAGACAACACACTGACACACTGTGACAACACTGTGACGACACACTGACGCACTGTGACAACACACTGTGACAACACACTGTCACAACACTGCGACAACACACTGCGACAACACACTGTGACGACACACTGTGACAACACACTGACACACTGACACACTGTCACAACACTGCGACAACACACTGTGATGACACACTGTGACAATACACTGTCACAACACTGCGACAACACACTGTGACAACACACTGACACACTGTGACAACACACTGCGACAACACACTGACACACTGCGACGACACACTGCGACAACACTCTGACACACTGTGACAACACACTGTGACAACACACTGACACACTGACAACACACTGTGACGACACTGTGACAACACTGTGACACACTGAGACAACACACTGACACACTGTTACAACACTGTGACGACACACTGACACACTGTGACAACACACTGTGACAACACACTGTCACAACACTGCGACAACACTCTGCGACAACACACTGTGACAGCACACTGTGACGACACACTGTGACAACACACTGACACACTGACACACTGTCACAACACTGCGACAACACACTGTGACAACACACTGTGACAACACACTGTCACAACACTGCGACAACACACTGCGACAACACACTCTGACAACACACTGACGACACACTGTGACAACACACTGACACACTGTGACAACACACTGTGACAACACACTGTGACAACACACTGACACACTGTGACAACACACTGCGACGACTCACTGTGACAACACTGTGACGACACTGTGACAACACATTGTGACAACACACTGTGACAACACTGTGACGACACTGTGACAATACATTGCGACAACACACTGTGACAACACTAACAACACACTGTGACAACACACTGTGACAACACACTGTGACGACACACTGACACACTGTGACAACACACTGACACACTGACAACACACTGCGACAACACACTGTGACAACACACTGACACACTGTGACAACACACTGCTACGACACACTGTGACAACACACTGACAACACACTGTGACAACACACTGTGACAACACACTGACACACTGTGACAACACACTGTGACAACACACTGTGACAACACACTGTGACGACACACTGTGACAACACTAACAACACACTGTGACGACACACTGCGACGACACACTGCGACGACACACTGCGACGACACACTGCGACAACACACTGTCACAACACACTGACACACTGTGACAACACACTGTGACTACACACTGACACACTGTGACAACACACTGCGACAACACACTGTGACAACACTGTGACAACACACTGACACACTGTGACGACACACTGTGACAACACACTGTGACAACACACTGACACACTGTGACAACACACTGACACACTGTGACAACACACTGTGACAACACACTGTGACAACACACTGTGACGACACACTGACACACTGTGACGTCACTGTGACGACACACTGACAACACACTGTGACGACACACTGTGAGAACACACTGCGTCAACACACTGACACACTGTGACAACACACTGACACACTGTGACAACACACCGTGACAACACACTGTGACAACACACTGACACACTGTGACAACACACTGACAACACACTGACACACTGTGACAACACACTGTGACAACACTGTGACGACACACTGTGACAACACTCTGTGACGACACACTGACACACTGTGACAACACACTGTGACAACACTCTGTGACGACACACTGACACACTGTGACAACACACTGTGACAACACACTGCGACGACTCACTGTGACAACACACTGTGACAACACACTGACACACTGTGACAACACATTGTGACAACACACTGACACACTGACAACACACTGTGACGACACTGTGACAACACTGTGACACACTGAGACAACACACTGACACACTGTGACAACACACTGACAACACACTGACACACTGTGACAACACACTGTGACGACACACTGACACACTGTGACAACACTGTGACGACACACTGTGACAACACTGTGACGACACACTGTGACAACACTCTGTGACGACACACTGACACACTGTGACAACACACTGTGACAACACTCTGTGACGACACACTGACACACTGTGACAACACACTGTGACAACACACTGTGACAACACATTGTGACAGCATACTGACACACTGTGACAACACACTGTGACAACAGACTGCGACAACACACTGTGACGACACACTGCGACAACACACTGCGACGACACACTGTGACAACACACTGTGACAACACACTGCGACAACACACTGACACACTGCGACGACACACTGTGACGACACACTGTTGCAACACACTGTGACAACACACTGACAACACACTGACACACTGTGACAACACACTGTGACAACGCACTGTGACGACACACTGTGACAGCACACTGACACACTGTGACAACACACTGTGACAACACACTGACACACTGTGACAACACACTGACACACTGTGACAACACACTGCGACGACACACTGACAACACACTGACACACTGTGACAACACACTGTGACAACACACTGTGACAACACACTGACACACTGTGACAACACACTGTGACAACACACTGTGACGACACACTGCGACGACACACTGTGACAACACACTGTGACAACACACTGTGACAACACACTGTGACAAAACACTGTGACAACACACTGACACACTGTGACAACACACTGACACGCTGTGACAACACTGTGATGACACACTGAGACACTGTGACAACACTGTGACAACACACTGTGACGACACTGTGACAACACACTGACACACTGTGACAACACACTGACACACTGTGACAACACACTGTGACGACACACTGACACACTGTGACAACACTGTGACGACACACTGTGACAACACTCTGTGACGACACACTGACACACTGTGACAACACACTGTGACAACACTCTGTGACGACACACTGACACACTGTGACAACACACTGTGACAACACACTGACACACTGTGACAACACACTGTGACAACACACTGCGACAACACACTGTGACAACACAGTGTGACGACACACTGCGACAACACTGCGACGACACACTGTGACAACACACTGTGACAACACACTGCGACAACACACTGACACACTGTGACAACACACTGTGACAACACACTGTGACGACACACTGACACACTGTGACAACACACTGTGACAACACACTGACACACTGTGACAACACACTGCGACGACACACTGACAACACACTGACACACTGTGACAACACACTGTGACAACACACTGTGACAACACACTGACACACTGTGACAACACACTGTGACAACGCACTGTGACAACACACTGCGACGACACACTGTGACAACACACTGTGACAACACACTGTGACAAAACACTGTGACAACACACTGACACACTGTGACAACACACTGACACGCTGTGACAACACTGTGATGACACACTGAGACACTGTGACAACACTGTGAGAACACACTGTGACGACACTGTGACAACACACTGTGACAACACACTGACACACTGTGACAACACACTGACACGCTGTGACAACACACTGTGACAACACACTGTGACAACACACTGACACACTGTGACAACGCACTGTGACAACACTGCGACAACACACTGCGACAACACTAACAACACACTGTGACGACACACTGTGACAACACACTGTGATGACACACTGACACACTGTGACAACACACTGTGACAACACACTGCGACGACACACTGACACACTGTGACGACAACACTGTGACAACACACTGTGACAACACACTGTGACTACACATTGACACACTGTGACAACACGCTGTGACAACACACTGCGACAACACACTGACAACACACTGACACACTGTGACAACACACTGTGACAACACACTGACACACTGTCACAACACACTGACACACTGTGACAACACACTGTGACGACACACTGACACACTGTGACAACACACTGACACACTGTGACAACACACTGCGACGACACACTGTGACGACAACACTGTGAGAACACACTGTGACAACACACTGACACACTGTGACGACACACTGTTACAACACAGTGTGACAACACACTGACACACTGTGACAACACACTGACACACTGTGACAACACACTGTGACAACACACTGCGATGACACACTGTGACAACAACACTGTGACAACACACTGTGACAACACACTGCGACGACACACTGCGACGACACACTGTGACAACTCACTGTGACAACACACTGTGACGACAACACTGTGACAACACACTGTGACAACACACTGTGACAGCACACTGACACACTGTGACGACAACACTGTGACAACACACTGTGACAACACACTGACACACTGTGACAACACACTGTGACGACACACTGACACACTGTGACAACACACTGTGACAACACACTGACACACTGTGACGACACACTGACACGCTGTGACAACACACTGCGACGACACACTGTGACGACACACTGTGACAACACACTGTGACAACACACTGTGACAACACACTGACACACTGTGACGACACACTGTGACAACACACTGTGACAACACACTGACACACTGTGACAACACACTGTGACAACACACTGACACACTGTGACAACACACTGTGACAACACACTGACACACTGTGACAACACACTGTGACAACACACTGACACACTGTGACAACACACTGTGACAACACACTGACACACTGTGACAACACACTGTGACCACACTGTGACAACACACTGCGACAACACACTGACACACTGTGACAACACACTGACACTGTGACAACACACTGACACACTGACACACTGTGACAACACACTGACACACTGTGACAACACACTGTGACAACACACTGACACACTGTGACAACACACTGTGACAACACACTGTGACGACACACTGTGACGACACACTGTGACAACACACTGACGCACTGTGACAACACACTGTGACAACACACTGTGACGACACACTGACACACTGTGACAACACACTGTGACAACACACTGACACACTGTGACGACACACTGACACGCTGTGACAACACACTGCGACGACACACTGTGACGACACACTGTGACGACACACTGTGACAACACACTGTGACAACACACTGACACACTGTGACGACACACTGTGACAACACACTGACACACTGTGACAACATACTGTGACAACACACTGTGACAACACACTGACACACTGTGACAACACACTGTGACAACACACTGTGACAACACACTGACACACTGTGACAACACACTGTGACAACACACTGACACACTGTGACAACACACTGTGACAACACACTGCGACAACACACTGACACACTGTGACAACACACTGACACACTGTGACAACACACATTGTGAATCTGAGCTACTTATGAGAATTATTCTGGCATTTTCCAAGAAGGGTCTCGGACTGAATTGAAATGACTTTATTACTTATATGCTTCACATACATGAGGAGTAAAAATCCACTGTGACAACACACTGTGACAACACACTGCGACAACACACTGCGACAACATACTGTGACCACACACTGTGACCACACACTGCGATAACACCACTGGGTTGACACACTGTGATAACCACTGGGGCGGAAGAAGATGAGGACAAGGAACGGTTTGTATTTCAGGAAGTTCTTTGCTGTGGGTGTTACTGATCCCTCACCCAGTACAATGTGGTGGAAGCTCTGATCAAGCAATTCCCAGTCCCCACGTCCCCATGACCACACTCTCCCTCTCTGTTCACAGACGCCGGTGAGAAGGGGGGACAACTCTCGGGGGGACAGAAGCAGCGAGTGGCCATTGCCCGAGCTCTGATTCGAGACCCTCAGGTCCTCATTCTGGACGATGCAACAAGCTGCCTGGACAATGAGACCGAGCACCTGGTGAGTACCGCGGACCCCCACCCCAACTCCCCGTCAGTACCGGACCCCCACCCCAACTCCCAGTCAGTACCGGACCCTCACCCCAACTCCCCATCAGTACCGGACCCCCACCCCGACTCCCCGTCAGTACCGGACCCCCACCCAGACTCCCAGTCAGTACTGCAGACCCCCACCCCAACTACCCATCAGTACCGGACCCCCACCCCGACTCCCAGTCAGTACTGTGGACCCCCACCCCAACTCCTAGTCAGTACCAGACCCCCACCCGGACTCCCCGTCAGTACCGGGCCCCCACTTCAACTCGCAGTCAGTACCAGACCCTCACCGCAACTCCCCATCAGTACCGGACCCCCACCCCAACGCCCCATCAGTACCGCACCCCCACCCCGACTCCCAGTCAGTACCGGACTCCCACCCCGACTCCCAGTCAGTACCGCACCCCCACCCCGACTCCCAGTCAGTACCGGACTCCCACCCCGACTCCCAGTCAGTACCGGACCCCCACCCCAACTCCCTGTCAGTACCAGACCCTCACCCCGACTCCCAGTCAGTACCGGACATTCACCCCAACTCCCCATGAGTACCGGACCCCCACCACAACTCCCCGTCAGTACTGGACCCCCACCCCGACTCCCTGTCAGTACCGGACCCCCAGTCCGTACCGGACCCTCACCCCAACTCCCCATCAGTACCGGACCCCCACCACAACTCCCCATCAGTACCACAGACCCCCACCCCGTCCCCCCGTCAGTACCGGACCCCCACCCCGACTCCCAGTCAATACCACGGATCCCACCCCAACTCCCAGTCAATACCATGGACCTCCACCCCGACTCCCAGTCAGTACCGGATCCCCACCCCGACTACCAGTCAGTACCACGGATCCCACCCTGACTCCCAGTCAGTACCGGACCCCCACCCCGACTCCCCGTCAGTACCGGACCCTCACCCCGTCTCCCCGTCAGTACCGGACCCCCACCCCGACTCCCCGTCAGTACCGGACCCTCACCCCGACTCCCAGACAGTACCGGACCCCCACCCCGACTCCCAGACAGTACCGGACCCCCATCCCGACTCCCCGTCAGTACCGGACCCCCACCCCAACTCCCCGTCAGTACCGGACCCCCACCCCGTCTCCCCGTCAGTACCAGACCCTCACCCCGTCTCCCCGTCAGTACCGGACCCCCACCCCGACTCCACGTCAGTACCGGACCCTCACCCCGACTCCCAGTCAATACCAGACCCCCACCCCGACTCCCAGTCAGTACTGGACCCCCCCACCCGACTTCCAGTCAGTACCGGACCCCCACCCCGACTCCCCGTCAGTACCACGGACCCTCACCCCGACTCCCCGTCAGTACCGGACCCCCACCCCGACTCCCCATCAGTACCAGACCCCCACCCCGACTCCCAGTCAGTACCGGACCCCCACCCCGACTCCCAGTCAGTACTGTGTAACCCCACCCCGACTCCAAGTCAGTACCGGACCCCCACCCCGACTCCCAGTCAGTACCGGACCCCCACCCCGACTCCCCGTCAGTACCAGACCCCCACCCCGATTCCCAGTCAATACCACGAACCCCCACCCCAACTCCCTATCAGTACTGGAACCCCACCCCGACTCCCAGTCAGTACCGGACCCCCACCCCGACTCCCAGTCAGTACCGGACCCCCACCCCGACTCCCAGTCAGTACTGGACCCCCAACCCTACTCTCAGTCAGTACCCGATCCCCACCTCGACTCCCCGTCAGTACTGGACCCTCACCCCGACTCCCAGTCAGTACCGGACCCCCACCCCGACTCCCAGTCAATACCACAAACCCCCACCCCAACTCCCCATCAGTACTGGACCCCCACCCCGACACCCCATCAGTACCACAGACCCCCACCCCGTCTCCCCGTCAGTACCGGACCCCCACCCCGACTCCCAGTCAATACCACGGATCCCACCCCAACTCCCAGTCAATACCATGGACCTCCACCCCGACTCCCAGTCAGTACCGGATCCCCACCCCGACTACCAGTCAGTACCACGGATCCCACCCTGACTCCCAGTCAGTACCGGATCCCCACCCCGACTACCAGTCAGTACCGGATCCCCACCCCGACTCCCAGTCAGTACCGGACCCCCACCCGGACTCCCAGTCAATACCACAAACCCCCACCCTAACTCCCCATCAGTACTGGACCCCCACCCCGACACCCCATCAGTACCACAGACCCCCACCCTGTCTCCCCGTCAGTACCAGACCCCCACCCCGTCTCCCCGTCAGTACCGGACCCCCACCCCGACTCCCAGTCAATACCACGGATCCCACCCCAACTCCCAGTCAATACCATGGACCTCCACCCCGACTCCCAGTCAGTACCGGATCCCCACCCCGACTACCAGTCAGTACCACGGATCCCACCCTGACTCCCAGTCAGTACCGGACCCCCACCCTGACTCCCAGTCAGTACCGGATCCCCACCCCGACTACCAGTCAGTACCGGACCCCCACCCCGACTCCCAGTCAGTACCAGACCCCCACCCCGACTCCCAGTCAGTACTGGACCCCCACCCCGACTCCCAGTCAGTACCACGGTCACTCTGTCCAGTGCCATGGATTGTGAATCTGAGCTACTTATGAGAATTATTCTGGCATTTTCCAAGAAGGGTCTCGGACTGAATTGAAATGACTTTATTACTTATATGCTTCACATACATGAGGAGTAAAAATCTTCACACTATGTCTCCATCTAAATGTGCAATGTGCAATTTATAGTGATTTGTGAAAAGTAGTATGTACAATAGGACGGTCAATGTAGCGTAGAAATAGAATTGTGTCAGCCTGAATTAATCAGTCTGATGTCCTGGTGGCAGAAGCTGTCCCAGAGCCTGTTGGTCCTGGCCTTTATGCTGTGGTACCGTTTTCCAGGTGGTAGCAGCTGGAACAGTTTGTGGTTGTGGTGACTCGGGTCCCCAGTGATCCCTCAGGCCCTTTTACACACCTGTCTTTGTAAACGTCCTGAGTAGTGGGAAGTTCACATCTACAGAAGAGGAAAGTGATGCAGAGACTAAAGCTGGAGTTAGTGAAGAAAAAAATAAGAGTAGAGCGCATAAAAGTAAAAAGCAAAAATCACATAGGTCACTAGACTCTAAAAGGACAATGCGTCTAAGGGCACTTGATCTAAATGCCCGTACTTTTAGAAACAAGGTTAGTGAACTTGTGGCACAGATCAGTAACAAGGCATATGATTTAGTGGCCATTACAGAAACCTGGTTGAAAGGTGGAGATGACTGGGAATTAAATATCCAAGGGTATCAGGTAATGTGGAAAGATAGGCAGGAAGGCAAAGGAGGTGAGGTGGCACTCTTAATTAAGGATGAGATCAGGGTGATTGTGAGAGATGATATAAGATCTACAGAGCAGAATGTTGAGTTCATCTGGGTAGAGATTAAGAATATTAAAGGAAAAAAATCACTGGTGTGAGTCCATCTAATAAAAATATTGCAGTGGCAGAGGTGATTAATCAAGAAATAACTGAGGTTTGTAAGGACGGAACGGCAGTTGTCATGGGAGATTCTAACTTCCACATAGATTGGGTGAATCAGGTTGGTCAAGGAAATCTTGAGGAGGACTTCATAGAATGCATCCGTGATGGCTTTCTTGAGCAGCATGTTAGTGAACCTACAGGGGAAAACGCTATCTTAGATCTAGTCCTGTGCAATGAGATAGGAAAGATTAACAATTTTATAGTCAGGGATCCTCTTGGAAAGAGTGATCATAGTATGATTGAATTTCACATATGGATGGAGGATGAATAAGTTAGATCTAAAACTAGTGTATTATGCTTGAACAAGCGAGACTACAACAGGATGAGGAAGAAGTTGGCTAATGTAGATCGGGAGCACAGGCTATTTGGTAGGACAGCTGAGGAATAGTGGAATACTTTCAAAGAGATTTTTCACAGCGTTCAACAAAAGTATATTCCATTCAAAAGTAAGGACAGTAAGTGTGGGGAGAGTCAGCCTAAGGAAATAAGAGATAGTATCAAATTAAAAGCTCGTGCAAAAGTCGCAAAGAGTAGTAGGAGACTGGAGGATTGGGAAAACTTTAAAAAGCAACAAAGAAACACTAAACAAGAAATAAGGAAAGGGAAGATAGAGCAAATTAAGTATTACTTAAAAGTAAATTAGCACAAAATATAAAAACAGATAGCAAAAGTTTTTATAAATATATAAGGCAGAAGAGGGTGGCTAAAGTCAACGTAGGTCCTTTGGAAGATGAGAAGGGGAAATTGATATTGGGTGATAAGGAAATGGCTGAGGCATTGAACAACTATTTTGTATCGGTCTTCACGGTGGAGGACACATCTAATATTCCAAAGAGTGATGTTATGGACAAAATGGGAGGTGAGGACCTCGATAAAATCACTGTCACTAACGAGATAGTGATGAGGAAACTAGAGGGCCTGAAGGTAGGTAAGTCCCCTGGTCCTGATGGGATGCATCCCAGGGTGCTGAGGGAATTGGCGGAGGTTATGGTTGACGTGATGGTGATCATTTACCAAAACTCTCTAGACTCTGGGCAGGTCCCTGCAGAATGGAAGACAGCAAATGTCACACCACTTTTTAAAAAGGATGTAGGCAAAAGACAGACAACTATAGGCCAGTTAGCTTAACATCTGTAGTCAGGGAAAATGTTTGAAGCTGTCATTAAGGAAAAAATAGCATGACATTTAGAAAGGAGGGGTTCCATAGACAGACGCAGCATGGATTCAGAAGGGGCAGGTCCTGTTTGACAAACGTACTGGAGTTCTTTGAGGGCATAATGAGTGCAGTGGATGGGGGGGGGCGGGTGGATGTTGTATACTTAGATTTCCAGAAGGCGTTCGATAAGGTGCCACACAAGAGACTTATAAATAAGATACGGATGCATGGAGTCGGAGGACATGTATTGGCATGGGTAGTGGATTGGTTAACCTATAGAAGGCAGGAAGTTGGTATAAATGGGTGTTTCTCCGGTGGGCAGTCTGTGGTGAGTGGGGTGCCACAGGGGTTGGTGCTGGGCCCGCAGCTGTTTACCATTTACATTGATGACTTGGGAGAGGGGACTGAGCGTAGCGTAGCAAAATTTGCTGATGACACTAAACTGAGTGGAAAAGCAAATTGTACAGAGTATGTGGAGAGTCTGCAGAGGGATATAGATAGGTTAAGTGAGTGGGCCAAGGTCTGGCAGATGGAATATAACGTTGGTAAATGTGAAATCATCCACTTTGGAAGGAATAATAAAAGAGCAGATTATTATTTAAATGGTGAAAGATTGCAGCATGACTTGGGAGTGCTTGTTCATGAATCGCAAGAAGTTGGCTTGCAGGTACAACAGGTTATCAAGGAGGCAAGTGGAATGTTGGCTTTCGCTGCTGGAGGGATTGAATTCAAGAGCAGGAAGGTCATGCTGCAACTATACAGGGTACTGTTGAGGACGCACCTGGAGTAGTGTGTGCAGTTCTGGTCTCCATTCATGAGGAAGGATATACTGGCTTTGGAGGCAGTGCAGAGGAGGTTCACCGGGTTGATTCCAGAGATGAAGGGGTTAACCTTTGAGGAGAGATTGAGTCGCCTGGGACTATACTCTCTGGAGTTCAGAAGAATTCTGAAGAATTGTTCAGAAAAAGGTAGTAGGGATAGTCCGGGTAATTATAGACTAGTGAGCCTTACGTCTGTGGTGGGAAAGCTGCTGGAAAAGATTCTTAGAGATAGGATCTATGGGCATTTAGAGAATCATGGTCTGATCAGGGACAGTCAGCATGGCTTTGTGAAGGGCAGATCATGTCTAACAAGCCTGATAGAGTTCTTGCAGAGTGATTGTAGTGCAGTGGATGTGATCTTTATGGATTTTAGTAAGGCATTTGATAAGGTTCCACACGGTAGGCTTATTCAGAAAGTCAGAAGACACGGGATCCAGGGATAGATAAGATAAAAGTAGGAAAGTTGTTTCCATTGGTAGCTGAGACTAGAACTAGGGGACATTGCCTCAAGATTGAGGGGAGAAGATTTAGGACAGAGATGAGGAGAAACTGTTTTTCCCAGAGAGTGGTGAATCTGTGGAATTCTCTGCCCAGGGAAGCAGTTGAGGCTTCTTCACTAAATATATTTAAGATACATTTAGATAGATTTTTACATAGTAAGGGAATTAAGGGTTATGGGGAAAAGGCAGGTAGATGGAGCTGAATTTACGGACAGATCAGCCATGTTCTTATTGAATGGTGGGGTAGGCTCGATGGGCTGGATGGCCTACTCCTGCTCCTATTTCTTGTGTACAGATGCGCTGGGCTGTCCACACCACTCTCTGCAGAGTCCTGCGATTGAGGGAGGTACAGTTCCCATACCAGGCAGTGATGCAGCCAGTCAGGATGCTCTCAATTGTGCCTCTGTAGAAAGTTCTTAGGATTTGGGGACCCATACCAAACTTCCTCAACCGTCTGAGGTGGAAGAGGCGCTGTTGTGCTCTTTTCACCACACAGTCAGTATGTACAGACCACGTGAGATCCTGGGTGATGTTTATGCTGAGGAACCTAAAGCCATTCACCCTCTCAACCCCAGATCCTCTGATGTCAATAGGGGTTAGCCCATCTCCATTCCTCCTGTAATCCACAACCAGCTCCTTTGTTTTTGCTACATTGAGGGAGAGGTTGTTTTCTTGATGCACTGTGTCAATGTGATGACTTCCCTGTAGGCTACCTTGTTATTATTTGAGATTAGGCCAGTCAATGTAGAGTCATCAGCAAATTTAATTAGCAGATTGGAGCTGTGGGTGACGACACAATCATGGATATACAGAGAGTAAAGGAGGGGGCTTAGTACACAGCCCAGAGGGGCTCCTGTGTTGAGGGTCAGAGGGGCAGAGGTGAGGGAACCCACTCTTATCACCTGCCGGCGATCTGACAGGAAGTCCAGGATCCAGCTGCACAAGGCAGGGTGAAGGCCGAGGTCTCTGAGCTTCCTGTCGAGTCTGGAGGGAATTATGGTGTTGAATGCTGAACTGTAATCCAAGAACAGCACTCTCACGTAAGCATCCTTCTTCTCCAGATGTGTAAGGACAGTGTGTAACATCATTTCCACAGATGCTGCCTGACCTGCTGAGTTCCTTCAGCATTTTGTGTGTGTGGTTCTGGATTTCCAGCATCTGCTTTTGTTTCCTTATCTCCATTGCTCTCTCTCCTGACTTTCTTTCCCATCCTGTCTCTCTAATCCCTGCCCACTTTGTGTACATGGTGGTCTGTTCATCCTGTACACACTGAGACCATTGTCACTTTCACCACCCTGCATACCTCATTCTCTCTCTCACCGCCTGCCTCACTCTCTCGCCATTCTCTGACTACTCCTTTTCTTCCTCATGTCACTCCTTCCCTCTGTCACTCTCTCCCCACCCCACTGTCCCTCCAGACTATCCCCATGCCTCTCTCTATGCCCCACTCTCCCCGTACCTTCCTTCCTGCCACTCTCACACTCCTCTCCCCAGCTCTCTCCCTGCCCCCTCCCGGCCTCTACTCTTCCCCCCTTTCTCCTCCGCTCCCCGCCTCTAACCCGTCTCTCTGTCACCGCAGGTCCACCAGTCGGTGTACAGTCGAGCTGAGGGGCGTGCCGTGCTGGTAATCGCACACCGGCCGAGTTCGATAGAGAGAGCCGATCGGATCGTGGTGCTGGAGGGGGGGAAGGTGGTAGAGGAGGGGACGCCCCAGCAGCTGCAGGAGAAGGGCAGCAGCTACCACCGGCTGCTCCAGGTGCACAGCCCGGATGCAGGGAGTGAGCAATCGGAGGAGGGGCTGGTGGAAACGGAGGTGGAGTCGTGAACAGCGAGATGACCTGCTGGTATCTACTCAGGCAGTCGGGTGGTCTTGAATGTAATTTAGACTAATGTACATATGATGTTGTTTGTGTTTAATAAAGTATTTTGGATCCTAATGATTTGGTTCCGAGGTTCCTGGGAAGTCAAGAAGAAGGTATAAAACACATTGCTTATGATCATTTATTAAATGTCACAAGAACAATGAAGAGAGAGAGAGAGTGAGGGAGAGAGAGTGAGGGAGAGAGGGGAGGGGGAAGAGAGGGAACAAAGGTGGAGTGGTTTTCATATACAAGACGACTGATAACAGCAGAGAGCTTTCGTTTTGTGGATGTTGAGTGTGGGACTCAATTTGAACATTTAAAAGACATTTTGACAGGTTCATGCATATGACACTTTAAATGAATATGGGTCAAGTTAATAATCTGTAGAAAACTGACTTAGGTTAGGCAAATCATTAAATTAATCTTAATTAATGAAAAACTTGGACTTTATTGTTTTGACACAAATATCAGGGCCACTTTGTACATTTCTCTTTGTACATTACTCACTCAGACCATGAACCCTTCAAAACGCCAGGCTGACTATCCATCAGACAATACTTCTCCAAATGTTTGTAGATCTTTCTCTAATAATCTTCTCCAATGATTTGGCTATCACTGAGTAAGACTCACTTCTCTATAATTCCATTGCATTGTGGAATAACTGAAACAGCTGAGCCAGTGCCCAATTCCATTTTAATTAATTTACCGTTCACTTCTGGTGTAAGCCATATTACTTGTCTATTGCCTGCAAGGATATTGGTCCCCTCAAGTTCAGGTGTGACCCATCCTTGTTGTACAGGTCATAGTTTCACCAGAATAGATCCCAATGATCCACAAATCTGAAACCTGTCCCCTGCACCGATTCCTCAGCCACACTTTCATCTGCCGAATCTCCCTATTCTTGCCCTCACTGGTGCGTGGCACAGGCAGCAGCCAGAGATTACTACCCTTGAGGCCCTGCTTTTCAGCTTCCAACCTATCTCCCTATATGCTCTCTGCAGAAACTCATTCACTTTCCGACCTGTATCATAGATACCAATATGTACCACAGCTTCTGGCTGCTCACCCTTCACCTTTAGAATAGTGTGGACATGATCTGAGACATTCTGGACCCTGGCACCTGGGAGACAAAATACCACCTGATATCTCTTTCACATCCACATAATCTCCTGTCTGCTTCTCTAACTATTCAGTTCCCATCACTACTGCATTTCTCTTCTCCCTCCTTCCCTTCTGAGTCACAGAGCCGCACTCAGTGACAGAGAACGGGTCACTGCAGCTTTCACTAGCTCACCTCCCCCCAACTTATTATTGAGGGAAACAGCCACAGGGATACTCTGCACTACCTGCCTATTCCCTCCCCCTTTCCTGACGGTCACCTGCAACTACCACCCTGTAGCTCCGATCTATCACCTCCTCATTCTCCTGTAGGAGCTGAAAGTCTTCCAGGTGCAGCTCTAGTTCCCTAACACAGTTTATAACAAGTGGGAGTTCTGAAAGTCCCATGTTTGACATGAAGAATACACTTTAATGAGTATGCCCACTAGAAAGCGAATCTCAGGGTTGTATATGGTGACATATATGTACTTTGATAATAAATTTACTTTGAACTTCGAACACCACCTAGCCTCGATCTATTCTCACTAGTCTAGCTAGGCCTGATAGATACAAAAGAAAAAAACTTACCGGAAACATACTTTAGCCTCCACCTCTCCTCACTGAAGCATCTTGAGCCAAAGTCTCAAGCTCTCCACTCTATCACTCTCCACTCCCATAATGGCTGCTCTTTTGAAACCTAACTCCTTTTTATAGGCCTTTCCTAGTGCCTAATAATCTGCAATATCGCAATCACACAGAAAGATTCTGAACTCACATTGTAAATCTTGCACTCACTTACCCACCTCCAAATAAACGACTGCTCATGATAGCTCGAGCCCTGGGAAAAGTTCTAAAAGGATAGCGAAGATTGTCAATGTTTCAGGTCAAAATGCTACATCAGGATTTAAAGTGAAATGGGGAGATCGCTGGTAAAGAATGAAGATGTTCAAGATTTAAAATTGTTCATTAAGACCAGAAGATAGGAGCGGAATTAGGACATTTGGCCCATTGAGTCTGCTATGTCATTCCATCAAGACTGATATATTATCCCCCTCAACCCCATTCTCTTGTCTTCTCCCCATAACCTTTGACACCCTGACTAATCAAAAACCTATCAACTTCCACTTTAAATATACCCAGTGACCTGGCCTCCACAAACATGAGGCAGTCTGCAGATAATGGAAATCCAAAGCAACACGTGCTGGAGGAACTCAGCAGGTCAGGCAGCCTCTATGAAAAGAGTAAACAGTCAACATTTTGGACAGAGACCTTTCATCAGTCCTTATGAAGTTGTTTGGAAATTGTCTGTAGTTTAGCAGATTATCAGCAGCAGCCTCATTATGTACACTTTTCATTGCTTTGTTCCAGCTATCTCTGAGCAAAGCTAGTTCACAAACACTTCACATAATTGAGGTTGCAAAACATACTGTCCAGTGTCAGAGTCATCGACTGTGATGAAGTGCTGGGAGGTTGCTCACGGCCAGAATCAACTCCTGCCTGAACACCCAGACCCACTGCAATTTGCCTATTGCCACAATTGGACTACAGCGGATACAATCTCACTGGCTCTCCGCTCGGCCTTGAATCACCTGGACAATGCTGTTTATTGATTACTGCTCAGCATTCAACACATCATACCCTCAGTTCTGATCAAAAAGCCCCAAAACCTGGACCTCTGTACATCCCTCTACAACAGGATCCTTGACTTCCTCATTTAGGAGACCACAGTCGGCAGTGGAAAAGGGGGAGAGTTTCCAGTTCCTGGGTGTTAACATCTCTTTCTCACTGACAATCAACAGTGGCACATCTCAATGATGCACACTTAGCCCACCACTCTTCTCTCTCTACACCCACAACTGTGTGGCTAGGCACAGCTCAAATGCCATCTATAAATTTGTCAATGACATAACACAACTATCGTAGGCAGAATTGTCGACGAAGAGACATACAGGAGCGAGATAGGTTACCTGCTTGAGTGGTATCACAACAACCACCTTGCACTCAACATCAGTAAGACCAAAGAATTGATTGTGGACTTCAGGGAGGGAGGTCAGGAGATTGCACACCAGTCGTCATCAAAGGACCAGCAATGGAAGAGGTGAGCAAGTTTCTGTGTGTCAACATCTCTGAAATCTACCCTGTGCCCAACATATTGATGCAATTACAAAGAAGGCACGACAGTGGCTGTATTCATTAGGAGTTTGAGGAGAATTAACATGTCACCAAAGACACTCAGAAATTACTACAGATGTACTGTAGAGAGCATTCTAAGTGTTTGCATCACTGTCTGGTATGGAGGGGCCACTGCACAGGATCAGAAAAAGCTGCAGGAAATTGCAAACTCAGTCAGCTCCGTCATGGGCACGAGTTTCCCCAGCATCGTTGACATTTTCAAAAGGCGATGCCTCAAAATGTCAGTACCCATCATTAAGGACCCCATCACCCAGGACCTGCCCTCTTCTCATTGCTACCATCAAGGAGGAGGTGCAGGAGCCTGAAAATATACAGCTGCTTCCCATCCGTCATCAGATTTCTAAACAGACATGAACCCATGTACACTATCTCACTATATTGTTCTTTATTTACTCTCTTTTTGTATTACTGTACTTATTTGCTTCAAAATTTATATATGTATATTTATTGTAATAATATTGACTTTAGTTATTTTTATTATGTATTGCAATGTACCGCTGCAACAAAACAACAAATTTCATGATATACACCAAAGATATTAAACCTGATTCTGATTCTAAAAAGAGACTTGGAATGGCACTTTGCAAACAAGCATCTAAACTTCCATCTGTAAGGAAAGAATTAAATTTGACTCCTCCTTGGTATATGCTAAGATGTGTAACACAAAATGAAAGTTTGTAAGACAAAATGGTGTTAGTCTGAGATAGAAACATAGAAAACCTACAGCACAATACAGGCCCTTCAGCCCACAATGCTGTGCCAAACATGAACTTACTTTAGAAATTACCTAGGGTTACCTATAGCCCTCTATTTTTCTAAGCTCCATGTACCATGGATGTGAGAATGTTTTGAGAATCAGTCCACAGCCATGTTTTGAGAACTTGACAGTAGAGAACGGTGGAAGACATGTTTGGCTGGAAAAGTACTCATTCAATCTTATGGATGTCACAAGAGGGCTTGCCTAAAGCATTATTCCTTCCCATTTCCTCATTATCTCAATTCATAATTTCTTCATTCCATGTTTTTTTCTCTATTCTCAAATATATACTCAGATATCCCACCTCTCCCGGAAGTTCCAGGAGTCTCCCGCATATTAATAGTGGCTCCCTGATGCCCGCAAATTATATACAATATCACGGAAATCAATTTTTTTGAGAGCGAGAGAGCGCAAGAGGGAGAGAGAGAGAGCGAGAGCACGCGAGCGAGAGAGAGAAAGCGAGAGCACGCCATGGCAGAGTGTTCCAAAAAAAGAAAATATAAACCGTACGTCACCCCAGACTACACTAAAGTGTACCCCTGCCTAATAGGGGTCAAAAATAATGACAGTGTTGCTCGCTGCACTGTTTGCAACAGTGACTTTTCTATTGCCCATGGTGGGTTAAGACTGTAAAAGACATGCTGAGGTGAGTTTAACGGGTGTCATTCATTCATTAGCATAGGTAACGTTATTTAAACTGGCTGGCCAGCTGCTAAGGAGCTACTCTGTTGCAGACATCCCACCTCTCCCGGAAGTCTCCCGCAAATTGATGGTGCCACCTCCCTGAAATGAGTTTTTGCAGGGTGGGATGTCTGTATACTTCAAAAAGGGTGCTGACGGTAAAAGTTTATAATCTACTGAAACAAACCCTCTGGCTTTCCATAATGGTAGCTATTCATTCAGGCTATTACAAACCTACAGTACATGCTATCGCTTCCAAAGGATACTTGTTGGCACGCTAACAACAGGAGCTGCTGAAGCAAGCTCTGCCTCCTGTCTACTCGTTGTCTCAGGCGACTTGACTGTGACCCTGTCCGGCTCTGCTCCTTCCTTGCCCTCTACATACATACCACGTCCTGTAAGCCTCTTTCCATTCTGAACTGAAGATGATCCTTACAGAGGAGCTTTCTGGTTGCATGACTCTATTCCTCTTCCCTGAATTTAAGATGGGAATGATTGGCCCCTCCCATTCCTGTGCTACGGTCACCTGACACCTGTGGGGTTCTCTTTGATGGGTTAGGTTGTCAGTGAGCATAGTTCTAGTCTTTAACCTTTTATCCATGATAACGTGACCTGCAATAGCAATGTCCACTGAGCTATACGACTTTGACTGACTGTCCCATACTTAGTACACCCATCCAGCATCGGCTGAATTTGGGAATGCTCTGTTAAAATGGAGAGAGATTAAGACCCTCTTCTCGTTCCTACCATCAGGCAGGAGGTACAGAAGCCTCCGGTCCCACACCACCAGGTTCAGCAACAGGTATTACCCCACCACCACCAGGCTCCTGAAATGGTGCCGATAACCTCACTCACCACAACTCTGAACTGATCCCACAGCCAACAGATTCACTTTTAAGGGCATTACAACTCATTTTCTCAGTGTGATTTTTTTATTTGCCCAATTTGTCTTCTTTTGAACATTGGTTGTTCGTCAGTCTTTGTAGTGTTTCATGAATTCCGTTGTGTTTATTTGTTTTACTGTGGACGCCTGCAAGAAGTTGAATCTCAAGGTGGTGTATAGACTTCAAAAATAAATTTATTTTGACTTTGCCTTTGACTAAACATGAAATGGCTAACCTCCCAAAGGACTGCGAGCAGATGAAGTTCATTTATCGTATATGCGTGTTCTGCTGGAGTAAGCGTTCAAGATGCATACACCACTCACGTGCCTCCTGTGTAACAAAGCTGATACTGTGTTACTGGTGACAGCAACCTCGAAAGAGAATGGATCAGAAGGTGTTGGGGTAGTTTTAAGATCTGATACTGCCTTTATGTGTTCTGGTTTCCAATATCACAGAACAACTTTTTCCAAGAGTTCCATAACCAGAGAAGCCGTCTATGTGGTCTCTACAATAGCAAACCCAGAAACAAGCTCAGTCCCCTTACTTCGGTGGGAGGGCATGGTTTTGCCACAACATTCATGGGCTGTTTATAAATCTTTCATCAAAATAGAGCTTTGATCAGTGACCAAAATTGAGCTTAGAGCAGTGACTAATCCCGATATCAGAAGATTGAGAGGAGGAGATTTCACTCGGGTCCACTGACAGAGTAGAAAAAGGCAGCAGCAAGCCGCAGCAGTGTGAATAAAGATTTGAGCAATTGACATTTGGGATTGATTAGCAAGAGCAAGTTAAAGGAATGTGGAAATCATCAGAGTGGACAGCGTTAGAGTGCTGATCTTTGTGACAGAGCGACATAGTTAACTCAGAAACAAAAGTTCTGAACTTAAAGAAGGGTAACTTTGAAGGTATGAGACATGAATTAGGTAAGATAGACTGGCAAATGATACCTAAAGGGTTGATGGTGGATATGCAATGGCAAGCATTTAAAGATCGCATGGATGAACTACAACAATTGTTCATCTCAGTTTAGCAAAAGAATAAATCAAGGAAGGTAGTGCACCCGTGGCTGACAAGGGAAATTAGGGATAGTATCAATTCCAAAGAAGAAACATACAAATTAGCCAGAAAAAGCAGCACACCTGAGGACTGGGAGAAATTCGGAGTCCAGCAGAGGAGGGCAAAGGGCTTAATTAGGAAAGGGAAAAAAGATTATGAGAGAAAACTGGCAGGGAACATAAAAACTGACTGTAAAAGCTTTTATAGATATGTGAAAAGAAAAAGATTGGTTAAAACAAATGTAGGTCCCTTACAGTCAGAAACAGGTGAATTGATTATGGGGAACAAGGACATGGCAGACCAATTGAATAACTACTTTGGTTCTGTCTTCACTAAGGAGGACATAAATAATCTTCCGGAAATAGTAGGGGACCGAGGGTCTAGTGAGATGGAGGAACTGAGGGAAATACATGTTAGTAGGGAAGTGGTGTTAGGTAAATTGAAGGGATTAAAGGCAGATAAATCCCCAGGGCCAGATGGTCTGCATCCCAGAGTGCTTAAGGAAGTAGCCCAAGAGATAGTGGATGCATTAGTGATAATTTTTTAAAACTCTTTAGATTCTGGATTAGTTCCTGAGGATTGGAGGGTGGCTAATATAACCCCACTTTTTAAAAAAGGAGTGAGACAGAAACCAGGGAGTTAGCCTGACATCGGTGGTGGGGAAAATGCTAGAGTCAGTTATCAAAGATGTGATAACAGCACATTTGGAAAGCAGTGAAATCATCGGACAAAGTCAGCATGGCTTTGTGAAAGGAAAATCATGTCTGACAAATCTCATAGAATTTTTTGAAGATGTAATTAGTAGAGTGGATAGGAGAGAACCAGTAGATGTGGTATATTTGGATTTTCAAAAGGTTTTTGACAAGGTCCCACACAGGAGATTAGTGTGCAAACTTAAAGCACACGGTATTGGGGGTATGGTATTGTTGTGGATAGAGAATTGGTTAGCGGAGAGGAAGCCAGGAGTGGGAATAAATGGTACCTTTTCAGAATGGCAGGCAGTGACTAGTGGGGTACTGCAAGGCTCAGTGCTGGGACCCCAGTTGTTTACCATATATATTAATGACTTAGATGAGGGAATTAAATGCAGCATCTCCAAGTTTGCGGATGACACGAAGCTGGGCGGCAGTGTTAGCTGTGAGGAGGATGCTAAGAGGATGCAGGGTGACTTGGATAGGTTAGGTGAGTGGGCAAATTCATGGCAGATGCAATTTAATGTGGATAAATGTGAGGTCATCCACTTTGGTAGCAAGAACAGGAAAACAGATTATTATGTGAATGGTGGCCGATTAGGAAAAGGGGAGGTGCAACGAGACCTGGGTGTCATTATACACCAGTCATTGAAAGTGGGCATGCAGGTACAGCAGGCGGTGAAAAAGGCGAATGGTATGTTGGCATTCATAGCAAGAGGATTCGAGTACAGGAGCAGGGAGGTACTACTGCAGTTGTACAAGGCCTTGGTGAGACTACACCTGGAGCATTGTGTGCAGTTTTGGTCCCCTAATCTGAGGAAAGACATCCTTGCCATAGAGGGACTACAAAGAAGGTTCACCAGATTGATTCCTGGGATGGCAGGACTTTCATATGATGAAAGACTGGATCGACTAGGCTTATACTTGCTGGAATTTAGAAGATTGAGGGGGGATCTTGTTGAAACATACAAAATTCTAAAGGGATTGGACAGGCTAGATGCAGGAAGATTGTTCCCGATGTTGGGGAAGTCCAGAACGAGGGGTCACAGTTTAAGGATAAAGGGGAAGTCTTTTAGGACCGAGATTAGGAAAAAGTTCTTCACACAGAGAGTGGTGAATCTGTGGAATTCTTTGCCACAGGAAACAGTTGAGGCCAGTTCATTGGCTATATTTAAGAGGGAGTTAGATATGGCCCTTGTGGCTAAAGGGATCGGGGGTATGGAGGGAAGGCAGGTACAGGGTTCTGAGTTGGATGATCAGCCATGATCATACTGAATGGCGGTGCAGACTCGAAAGGCCAAATGGCCTACTCCTGCACCTATTTTCTATGTTTCTATCTTGAGGTGAGTATATATCACGTGGTAGTGTGATGATGTATGCAATTCATGTATTTTTACATATAACTCACAATGAATTATTTAACTAAGGAAGAATGTTTAATCAAACAATATATATACAAGATCACTCAAATGTTATTGTAATATTAAATACACAGAACTTCTTCCTGCTTAGATATACACTTTAACTCAACATAGAACGCATCTCAACTATATACACAGTATAGTATAAAATACAACTTCTAAACAGACATCAACAACATAGTAAATAAATTTTAAACTGTTCCATTCCAGCCTAAAGATTTAATAGCTTTGAAGGATTCCTTCCTCTTGTGGGATAGCATCTTTCCTGACAAGCCTGGCCAGTGAGACTTGTGGCTGTGAAAGCAATCACAGGATCCAGGGCCTCCTCCATGGTGGTTGTAGGAGTTCACTCTGAGGCTCCAGGAAGCGGTTCTGACAGTTTTGGTCACCATTCTTCTTTTTCTCTCTCTCTGGATCTTCTTTGATCCCTTTCTTTTTCTTTCTCACGTTCCTTCTCTCTTTCACACCTTTCTCTTTTTTGTTCATATTCTTTCTCTCCATCTCTTCCCTCCTTTTTGCTCTTCTAGTTTGAGCACCTTCAGCTTGGGAAGGTGCATTTTGTTCACTGGAGTATTCTCTTATTAACCCTTTTATTGCTGCCTTTACTATCTGATCTCTCCTCTTCACTTCCTCATCCACAATATCATCTGACGAATTCTCTGTTTCGTATCTCTATTGACCCCTTTTCTTTTGGCCTTCCATTCATCCAGCTGGGCCTTGGTCTTTGCATCTACTTTTAAAAGCAGCTTTTGTCTCCCCCATTGAAGTTCATGGAATAACCTTAATGCACACAGAGTAGATTCTGGTTCTTTATACTCACAAAAGCTGAACGCTTGCAACTTTACTGAAGCTCCTTGAACTCTCTTCCAGCTTAAAACCAAGCCACATTTTGCAAGTAACTACCTGATTAACATATCAGAAGTTTTCTAAAATATGTTTTCTACAAAACCTATTATGGTTGGACCAATGCTTTCATCATTTTCAAGCTTTCTCTAAGCAGTATGGTCCTTCCTCGGTCCCATATGTTTTGCAAAGAGAAGCGCAGAGGTTTGCAGCAACACCTGTTTGTCCTCTGTTGGACAACGGTTCATGGTGTTCAGCATTGAGACAGTTGTGGCATCGTACAATACCTTTCTTAATTTGTTTTCATACGGCTTCATTGCAGGGAATGTGTCATGCAAATTGTTGATGAATCTCCAATCAAGTTGAGTTGTGTCAACCAATCATGCCCCCACATTGCTGGTCCTCCTGTTTTTACCACATACAAGCTTAATCTGGCTTGTTGGTTGCTGTATCTCACTGTTATGACATTTCCACAGGAGTCATCTTTTCTCCAGTAAAAATTCTCACTTGGGCATCTTCAGGCTTTAGTTTAGTATCTTTGAAATGCCATTTAAACTCATTTTGTGGAATAACTAAAACAGCTGAGCTAGTGTCCAATTCCATTTTAATTAATCTGCCGTTCACTTCTAGATCAGCCATATTGCTTGTCTGTTGTTAAATTTCACATTGTAGATCTCAAGGGTACAGTCCTGGGTCACTCACATCATTATCAGATTTTTCATCAACACCGTGTAGATTAGTGCTCTTTTAGAAACTGCAACTTGCCTTTTTAGCTTTTTCTCTTCCCGGTGCAGTCCAGTTATTTTTGTCTGCAGACATGTTCTTTGTATGTGGCCTGCAAGTTTCACATTTGGACCTGCATTTTTTTTTTTTGGTGAATGGGAACCAAACAGTAACACAATTTGTTTGGCCAGGCTGTTTTCTGTTGAGACGCTGCAATTTTATTCACACTCACTTTCATTCCTGACTGCAACTCAAATGTGTCTCCGTCTGTGGGTTCCATTGAAACAATGATTTCCACTGCTCTTTTAAATATACACTGTGCTTCAGCTGAGCTGTTTTAAATGATTTCTTGTAAGATTCCACAAACTAAGCAATCTCTTACTGTATCATTAAGCCCATTACCGAACTGACAATGCTCAGGCAATCTCTTCAATTCAGCCATGTAGGCTGAAATGGATTCCCCTTCCTTTTGATTCCACTTATGAAAGCTAAAGCATTCGGCAACCAACAATGGTGTTGGTTACTTTCACAATATCAACAAAGCTAACTTCTACAAGTTTGGTTGGAGCAGTCAAACCTTGAAGCAAACTGTATGGCTTTAAACCCAATGTACTTAGCAAAATTGGCACTCACTTCTCATTGGCTATTTCATTGGCTTTTTCCAATAGCTCAGTATACATGAACCAATTATCTGTTGTGTAATCAACTCAATTATGTCTTTCCTTCTGAAGAAAACATTTGAACTTAACCATTGCTTGCTGTGCACGTTTTTTTTGGTGTGAATGTCCTGCTGTGCTTGAGTGGGTCAGTAGCCATCTCAGGTTCATTTTAAACATATCTCGTCACCAAAATTATGTCTTGCAACTTCAAAACATTAAACTAGTTCAAAGGAAGAGACAGGAATCCAAAATGTGTGTCTAATTTTAAGTTTACTTTTAGCAAGGCGCAAATGTATCACATGGTAGTGTGATGACACATGCAATTAAAGTATTTTTACATACAACCCGTAATTATTTAAAAATCAAGAATGCTTATTCAAACAATATATATATACACAAGATCACTCAAATATTATTGAAATATTAAATACACAACAGCCTTTACCTGTGACCATGTTTTATATGCTAAGTGACAACATCTATCTGGTCTGTCAGCTTGAACTCAGTCACAATGGTCACAATGGTAACTTAGCCCATGTTGCCTGGATTGGTGCAGGCCAATTAACACAACCCCATTGTCTTAACATTTGGCTCATGCTTATGCTAAAGCCTCATGTTCACCATTTTGCAAACCATATTTCTTAGTCTGTGGGCTTTTAAGTTCAATTTACTGCTTACAATTTATAATAAACACTGAAAACTAATTGCAAGCTTCCTGAACTTATTTATATTTAAAATAAGAACTGAAATCTGGTTGTTTGAATTAATATCTGTTATATTCACATAACTCCAGAATGCTTCTTAACACTGCAATACTAGGGTCCTAAGCCAGTTACTACTTTGCTCTCGACTTAAAATCTGTTTATCCAAAATAGGACAGTAAATACTTAAAAAAAAAACTTCACAAGAGCTCCTCTTTTCACTATTTACCACTTATGTAGAGCCTCCACCAGGTCACCCTCATTAATCCCTGCATCTAATATCACCCTGAGTTCCCTGGCCTTGTTCCAGCTCCAGATGAATGTAGTGCTGAAGTTAGACATAAAGGGTTAATCTTAACTCCTGCCCTTCATTGATACCATGTTTTGCCCTGCGCTGCCAAATATACTGGAAAAGTTCTCCATGATCATTTCTCAGCTCATGCTTTGGTATAGTTGCACCTGTAACACTTAATCAGTCTACATCATAAGAGGCAGATCCCCTGGCTGCAGTGTTCCCTGAACTCTCTCCATTAAGGCAGGCACCACTGGGGACTGCTGGGGTTTCTGGGGCTGAAAACTCTGCCTCCTAATGGAGAGGTCCAGAGGGCTTTGAACCATTCCTCCAAACATGCTCATTGTTGTAGTGTGTAGCCTCAATTGCCAAATCACCTCAATCTATAACATCACCACCACATGTCCTCACCCAAAATACACATCCGACTCCTCTCAGTTGTGCCTGCAGCTTCTCCATCTATTTAAAACTCTTATCTAATGCCAAATGCTGTTCTACAATCACAGCAGTACATCAATCCTGACACTGACTTCCGTATGCATCTGTTTACCTTCCTCCCCACGTTTCTCCTTTTCTCTGGTGTTCATACTGACTCTGAAATTAACTCAATTCCATCAAATAAACCTGTCTCTGCTCCTGCACTATTCCAGTTCCTTTTTCCTCTCTTTCTAATTCTCCCCTGCAAATCAATCCCCTAATTCAAATTCTTCACTTCATATCATTCCATAATGAATAAGTTTCAAGACCTTCACCTCAATATCTCTTTGTGTAATTGGACCCTCCACTTCCTCACTTGCAGACTCCAGTCAGTTGGGATTTGCAACAACATCCCCTCCACAGTCTCCATCCGCACAGGTGCTCCACAAGGCCGTGTGCCTAGCCCCTGCTCTACTCGCTTTATACTGATGACTTTGAGGCTAAGCAAAGCTCCAAAACTATATTTAAATATGCTGACACCACCATTGCCATTGGCCAAATCAAAGGTGGCGGCAAATCAGCAGATTAGAGGGAGATTAAAATCTGCCTGAGTGGTGCCACAGTAACAACTTCTCACTCAGTGTCAGCGAGACCAAGGAGCTGCTTATTGGTTTCAGGAGGAGGAAACTGTGGTCTATGAGCCAGTACTCATCAGGGAATCAGAGATGGAGAGGGCCAGCAACTTTTAAATCCTTGGTTAACATTTTTGAGGATCTAGTCTTGGCCATGGTGAGTTTGTAATATGGAAGAAAATGTTGAACTTGAAGGACAGTGGGATGGAGACGCCCAGTTTGTGAGATTGTCCTTGCAGTCTCCCCCACGACCCCCCCCCCCCCACCCTGTCACCTCCCCATTTGTGGACTCTGAACTGATTCTTGCTCTGGGATAATCTAATCAGAGCAATTGAGTGTGGACACAAGGAGCTTCAGGTATTGACCTGCTAAACCTAAAACAATTCTCAGTGTAAAGTGCCAGGCCTACCGAAGAAGCAATTTGCAATCTCATTAGACTCAGTGTCTGGGTCACCTAGTTTGACTAGTCTGAACCATTGAGAGTTGAAAGGAACAAATACACAAGGCTGGGGGGCAGAAATCATAGAACAATGCAGGTTGTAGCTCTGAACCCGAGCCAGCTTCCAGCTGTCCCTTGTTTTGGTTGAGTTAATCATAGGTACCTGATTCCCATCTTGGGGCTTGGAATATAAGTGGCCTTGGGGTCAGGTGTTTGATAGCACTGGGTCTGTACTCGCTGCAATTTAGAAGGATGAGGGGGGACCTCATTGAAATCTTGTTGAAAAGCCTAGATAGGGGCCAGCTGGTGGCACAATGACATCAGTGCCGGACCTGGGAGTGGAGGCTCCCGAGTTCGAAACTAGTCAGGTCCACCCCCGAGCATGTTTTCCATCCGTGCTGGGTCGAGTGTCGAGACCACGTAAAACAAACGGAAAATACTGTGAAAATGTCTGTGTGAGGAGTGGCGCTCCACAGTCTCTCTCTCTCTCTCGCTCTGCACCTTGGAAAAAAATCATGAAAAATCCATCATCACGGACACATACACGCACACGCATAGACCCGCACGCACGCAGGCACACGCCAAAAAAAAAGAAAAGCCTAGACAGAGTAGTGTGGAAGGATGTTTCCCATGGTGGGGGAGTGTAGGACAAGAGGGCACAGCCTCAGGATAGAGGGGTGCCCATTAAAACAGAGATACAGAGATTTCTTTAGCCAGAGGTTGGTGAATTTGTGGAATTCATTACCACAGGCAGCTGTGGAGACCAGGTCATTGGGTGTATTTAAGGAAGACTGGACAGATTTTTGATTGGACACGGCATCAAAGGTTATGGGGAGAAGGCTGGGGAGTGGGGCTGAGGAGAAGAAAAAGAGATCAGCCATGATCTAAAGGCAGAGCAGAGTTGATGGGCCAAATGGCCTAATTTTGTTCCAAAGTTTAATGGTCTTATGAAAACCTGTTGGTTACCACCTCTGGTTAAAGAGCCTGAAGGTTGAGGGGTGATAACCGTTACTAAACCTGGTGGTGAGAGTCCTGAGGCTCCTGTACCTTCTTCCTGATGGCAGCAGCAGGAACAGAGCACAGTCTGGATGGAGCCACAAAACAACAAATTTCACAACATTGTCACTGATAGTAAACCTTATTCTGTATGATGGTGCGATTACATAAATCCTTGGCTTCCAACTTTGCAGAAGGTAACTGGGAGCATCTCAAAAACATAGTCACTACTGTACCAGACACCGTTTTACTGGGCCTTGCCAGATCTCTCCCTGGTCACTGTTGCCTCAACAGAAACCACTCCTCATGTCTTCTCCCACACCCTCCCACAAATGTAGATTCTCCTTAAATCCATAATCCACATCATTCCCACTTTGTCCAGAGTCCTAGTGGCTGCATCCTTCAAATCCCAATGTTCCCACCACCACAAACACTGCCAGACAGGGAGATAGAGTAAACATCGATTTTATTTGGATTCAGTATTAAAAAGCCTTGACAATGAAGCACAAATGAACCCTTCCCTCCCTCTCTCCCTCCCCACATCAGCATTAAATCACGTTTCCAGGTCTCCCTGTAACATTCCCACAGCCCATGGTTTAAGTCTCACTTTAACTTCAGCACCTGCCATCCTCCCATCCCACAGGGGCCAGAAGCCACTCTCGGTCAACAGTCAAATTGACTGAATGAGTAAAGCTATTCATCCCACTGTGAGTCTCCAGATGCTGACCAGGACTGAGCTGTGGGTCAGAGCTGTTCCCCACTAAGCCCCTTCACTTCATCCCAAACACATTAAAGTGACTCAGTTTTCTTTGAAAAGCAACATTACAGTCCGTCTCCTGCAGTGAATCAGCAAATTATCAGTATTCCCAAGCACAAAGATCAAAGCATAAATCATAGTTTTCCCCGGAGAATATCTCGTTAATCACCCAGAGTCCCAGGATTACACTCTGTTCCCATAGATTTCTTCATCAATATCCTGCTGGGAACTGAATTTCCTGCAGAGGGGGAGAGAGGCGAGGAGAGATGGTGATAGAGTGAGGCATCAGCAGTAAACCTCTCCAACACTGACAATGAAACTGACTAAAACCACCCCCCACACAACACTGGGAATAATGTCCAGTGATTCCAATTCCCAATAAACAGTACAACATAATCTATACATTCAACCCATTCCCCACCACATCACAACCGTAACACATCCCACAAAATCCATCTCCCCCCACCACCATAAATCACCCACAACACCCCCATACCCCAAACTCTCCCTAGCCCTCCCTCACCCCCACCTCAAAACACTGGGCAACCCTGGGAAAGCAGCAATTCCAATGACAAACCATGAAAACTGGGCACTGGATCTCTGGAATGGAACAGAGCAGGAGGCCATTCCCAGGGTGAGGTGCTGTGGGGACTGGTTACAGCCCATCTCACAGTTCTGGTTCCGGACCGGAGTTTCTCAGTGCCCAGACTGTGCTGTAATGACCAGCTCCAGCTCCAGTGACAAGAGCTGGGAAGCCCAGCATTGACCAGAGCCCAACACGGTTCCTACCTCAGGCCATGGCAGAGGAGTTGGAGGAGGATTCTCCTTTGTCAGAAGCTGTGAATGGAAGGACAGGCAGGAAAGCATTTACTACCAATGCAGTGCAGACACAGAGCAACAAAGACAGCCACATGCACACAATACACCACTGCACAAACACAGGTATATACGGATAATCACACACACCGACAGAGACATGCACAAAGGTGTTGTACACACAGACACAGAGACACACACACGCACAGAACCCCTGTTCTGTTGATGAGACCCAGCGAACATGAACAATGTCACATAACCACCCAGCTGTGATTTACAGTGAACTTACTTTGGTGGGATTGTAGCCTTTGTTCCCTGATGAAAAACAGCCTGCTGTAAGACACAGAGACAGTCAATGAGAATGGTCCCACATCCCCAGCAATATAACCAGATAGATTCATCTCCTGCCCAGTGAGCTCTGAATTCCAATCAAACAGAACTCAAGGCACAAGCTGTGAAAGGAGACACATCCAACAGGATCACCAGGTGCCCGAACTCATTGTAAGGCCATGAGACGGAACAAAGCTGGTGTGTGACAGAGTGGTCAATGGGAGGTTTGGAGTGACCACTTTAATACTGACCCTGACCCTGGTCAGGTCCACCAGGTATGGATGCACACGGTAATGAGAGGCTCAGGTGGGGCAGGTAGGAGGAACTGATTTCCTGGAGCAGAGGAGTCCAAGATCAGAATCGGTCAGTGAGGAGCAAGATCACTGGGAGTGACCAGAGGAAAGAATATTTCACGCACCCTGCCCCAGAAGATGGCTGGAATCAAACACACTGACGGAGCAGTGAAGACAGACTCTCACAACATTGAAGATAGATCTAGACAGGCATCTGAATCACCAAGGTAGAGAGGGCAAGGAAATGGGATCAGAGTGTGCAAGCATGTGATCAGCAATGGCAGGTCGTGTTGAAGGGACTAAATCCTTGCAGTCTGACCCAACGGCTCTCGAACTGGGGAATTGTGACCGTTACTCTATAAGATGATCAGAGGTTTAGATAACATGGACAACAGCTTTGGCTTTAAGCAGGAAAGCAACGTCTAATACCAAAGAACATCCCTGTGAGGTTGATTGAAAGAAAGTACAGAGGGTGAATGTCAGGGGGGTGAGTGGAACACTGCTGGGGGTGGTGGTCGAGGTTGACACATTACCGACAGTTAAGAGGAAGAAACTGTTATAATGGGAGGAGGAAACGTGGTGGGGAATGGTGGGGTTGGATGTGGGCACCCTTGGGTGTAGAAACGCAAGGGTACTGGGATGGGGTTCGCTGAGGAATACACCCTTCCCAAGCCCCCTTCCCCAGGGGAACAGTCCAACTCCCTTCTGTCCTACCTTTCTTTTTGTAGGCAACACCAACAGCGATGACCACCACCAGGATCACCAGGACCACAACTATAGCGATGATCAAGATCGGGATGGAGTTGGGCTTCGGATCTATTGGTGATTCAGAGAAACAGTCACATCAGTGACAGAGACAGTGTCAACCCCGATTCTCCTTCACCAACCCCACCCACACTCTCCCATCCCACCAACCATCCTGTCTGAGAATCATTGATTCCTCCCTCTGTCCTCTCCTGGGCCTGAGGTCAACAGTGACCCCTCACTGTGCTCTTGGACCAGAGGTCAACAGTGTCCCAGCCCTGGGCCTGTGGTCAGCCAAGCCCCCTCACTCTCAATACCCGTGTACCGCCCCACCAGTGAGTGTTTCTTACCCAGCAACAGGACGAGGGGCTCATGGAGACCCCGGTGTTCCACCCGACAGGAGAACTTTGCTGTGTCCGTGGGCTCCACCCGCACCGTCCTGGTCAGCTGGTAGGTGCTGTCGTGATTGGGGAGGATCCCGTGGGAATGGGTCTCCTCCAGGATCCGGCCGTCCCGCAGAATAGTCACGTCGATGGACTGAGGGTAGAAGCCAGTGGACACACAGGAGAGGTGGCGGCCATTTTCCTTCGAGGCGGTGAATGAGACTTCAGGGGATCTGGGGGGGGGGGGGAGAGAGAGAAGGTAGTGAATGGGAGCAAGAAGTGGAGTGGGGTGACAGGAGAGGGTGAAGGCAGAGAGGGAGTGGAGACGGAGGGGAGGCGAGGGGGGGAGAGAGGAGACGGAGAGGAGGCGAGGGGGGGGAGAGAGGAGACGGAGGGGAGGCGAGGGGGGGGGAGAGAGGAGACGGAGGGGAGGCGAGGGGGGGGAGAGAGGAGACGGAGGGGAGGCGAGGGGGGGGGAGAGAGGAGACGGAGGGGAGGCGAGGGGGGGGAGAGAGGAGACGGAGGAGAGGCGAGGGGGGGGAGAGAGGAGACGGAGGGGAGGCGAGGGGGGGGGAGAGAGGAGACGGAGGGGAGGCGAGGGGGGGGGAGAGAGGAGACGGAGGGGAGGCGAGGGGGGGGAGAGAGGAGGCGGGGGGGGAGAGAGGAGGCGAGGGGGGGGAGAGAGGAGGCGAGGGGGGGGAGAGAGGAGGCGAGGGGGGGGAGAGAGGAGGCGAGGGGGGGGAGAGAGGAGGCGAGGGGGGGGAGAGAGGAGGCGAGGGGGGGGAGAGAGGAGGCGAGGGGGGGGAGAGAGGAGGCGAGGGGGGGGAGAGAGGAGGCGAGGGGGGGGAGAGAGGAGGCGAGGGGGGGGAGAGAGGAGGCGAGGGGGGGGAGAGAGGAGGCGAGGGGGGGGAGAGAGGAGGCGAGGGGGGGGAGAGAGGAGGCGAGGGGGGGGAGAGAGGAGGCGAGGGGGGGGAGAGAGGAGGCGAGGGGGGGAGAGAGGAGGCGAGGGGGGGGAGAGAGGAGGCGAGGGGGGGGAGAGAGGAGGCGAGGGGGGGGAGAGAGGAGGCGAGGGGGGGGAGAGAGGAGGCGAGGGGGGGGAGAGAGGAGGCGAGGGGGGGGAGAGAGGAGGCGAGGGGGGGGAGAGAGGAGGCGAGGGGGGGGAGAGAGGAGGCGAGGGGGGGGAGAGAGGAGGCGAGGGGGGGGAGAGAGGAGGCGAGGGGGGGGAGAGAGGAGGCGAGGGGGGGGAGAGAGGAGGCGAGGGGGGGGAGAGAGGAGGCGAGGGGGGGGAGAGAGGAGGCGAGGGGGGGGAGAGAGGAGGCGAGGGGGGGGAGAGAGGAGGCGAGGGGGGGGGAGAGAGGAGGCGAGGGGGGGGAGAGAGGAGGCGAGGGGGGGGAGAGAGGAGGCGAGGGGGGGGAGAGAGGAGGCGAGGGGGGGGAGAGAGGAGGCGAGGGGGGGGAGAGAGGAGGCGAGGGGGGGGAGAGAGGAGGCGAGGGGGGGGAGAGAGGAGGCGAGGGGGGGGAGAGAGAGCGAGGGGGGGGAGAGAGGAGGCGAGGGGGGGAGAGAGGAGGCGAGGGGGGGGAGAGAGGAGGCGAGGGGGGGGAGAGAGGAGGCGAGGGGGGGGAGAGAGGAGGCGAGGGGGGGGAGAGAGGAGGCGAGGGGGGGAGAGAGGAGGCGAGGGGGGGGAGAGAGGAGGCGAGGGGGGGGAGAGAGGAGGCGAGGGGGGGGAGAGAGGAGGCGAGGGGGGGGAGAGAGGAGGCGAGGGGGGGGAGAGAGGAGGCGAGGGGGGGGAGAGAGGAGGCGAGGGGGGGGAGAGAGGAGACGGAGGGGAGGCGAGGGGGGGGGAGAGAGGAGACGGAGGGGAGGCGAGGGGGGGGGAGAGAGGAGACGGAGGGGAGGCGAGGGGGGGGGAGAGAGGAGACGGAGGGGAGGCGAGGGGGGGGAGAGAGGAGACGGAGGGGAGGCGAGGGGGGGGAGAGAGGAGACGGAGGGGAGGCGAGGGGGGGGAGAGAGGAGACGGAGGGGAGGCGAGGGGGGGGAGAGAGGAGACGGAGGGGAGGCGAGGGGGGGGAGAGAGGAGACGGAGGGGAGGCGAGGGGGGGGAGAGAGGAGACGGAGGGGAGGCGAGGGGGGGGAGAGAGGAGACGGAGGGGAGGCGAGGGGGGGGGAGAGAGGAGACGGAGGGAGGCGAGGGGGGGGAGAGAGGAGACGGAGGGGAGGCGAGGGGGGGAGAGAGGAGACGGAGGGGAGGCGAGGGGGGGGAGAGAGGAGACGGAGGGGAGGCGAGGGGGGGGAGAGAGGAGACGGAGGGGAGGCGAGGGGGGGGAGAGAGGAGACGGAGGGGAGGCGAGGGGGGGGAGAGAGGAGACGGAGGGGAGGCGAGGGGGGGGAGAGAGGAGACGGAGGGGAGGCGAGGGGGGGGAGAGAGGAGACGGAGGGGAGGCGAGGGGGGGGAGAGAGGAGACGGAGGGGAGGCGAGGGGGGGGAGAGAGGAGACGGAGGGGAGGCGAGGGGGGGGAAGAGGAGACGGAGGGGAGGCGAGGGGGGGGAAGAGGAGACGGAGGGGAGGCGAGGGGGGGAGAGAGGAGACGGAGGGGAGGCGAGGGGGGGAGAGAGGAGACGGAGGGGAGGCGAGGGGGGGGAGAGAGGAGACGGAGGGGAGGCGAGGGGGGGAGAGAGGAGACGGAGGGGAGGCGAGGGGGGGAGAGAGGAGACGGAGGGGAGGCGAGGGGGGGGAGAGAGGAGACGGAGGGGAGGCGAGGGGGGGGAGAGAGGAGACGGAGGGGAGGCGAGGGGGGGGAGAGAGGAGACGGAGGGGAGGCGAGGGGGGGGAGAGAGGAGACGGAGGGGAGGCGAGGGGGGGGAGAGAGGAGACGGAGGGGAGGCGAGGGGGGGGAGAGAGGAGACGGAGGGGAGGCGAGGGGGGGAGAGAGGAGACGGAGGGGAGGCGAGGGGGGGGAGAGAGGAGACGGAGGGGAGGCGAGGGGGGGGAGAGAGGAGACGGAGGGGAGGCGAGGGGGGGGAGAGAGGAGACGGAGGGGAGGCGAGGGGGGGGAGAGAGGAGACGGAGGGAGGCGAGGGGGGGGAGAGAGGAGACGGAGGGGAGGCGAGGGGGGGGAGAGAGGAGACGGAGGGGAGGCGAGGGGGGGAGAGAGGAGACGGAGGGGAGGCGAGGGGGGGGAGAGAGGAGACGGAGGGGAGGCGAGGGGGGGGAGAGAGGAGACGGAGGGGAGGCGAGGGGGGGGAGAGAGGAGACGGAGGGGAGGCGAGGGGGGGGAGAGAGGAGACGGAGGGGAGGCGAGGGGGGGGAGAGAGGAGACGGAGGGGAGGCGAGGGGGGGGAGAGAGGAGACGGAGGGGAGGCGAGGGGGGGAGAGAGGAGACGGAGGGGAGGCGAGGGGGGGAGAGAGGAGACGGAGGGGAGGCGAGGGGGGGGAGAGAGGAGACGGAGGGGAGGCGAGGGGGGGGAGAGAGGAGACGGAGGGGAGGCGAGGGGGGGGAGAGAGGAGACGGAGGGGAGGCGAGGGGGGGGAGAGAGGAGACGGAGGGAGGCGAGGGGGGGGAGAGAGGAGACGGAGGGGAGGCGAGGGGGGGGAGAGAGGAGACGGAGGGGAGGCGAGGGGGGGGAGAGAGGAGACGGAGGGGAGGCGAGGGGGGGGAGAGAGGAGACGGAGGGGAGGCGAGGGGGGGGAGAGAGGAGACGGAGGGAGGCGAGGGGGGGGAGAGAGGAGACGGAGGGGAGGCGAGGGGGGGGAGAGAGGAGACGGAGGGGAGGCGAGGGGGGGGAGAGAGGAGACGGAGGGGAGGCGAGGGGGGGGAGAGAGGAGACGGAGGGGAGGCGAGGGGGGGGAGAGAGGAGACGGAGGGGAGGCGAGGGGGGGGAGAGAGGAGACGGAGGGGAGGCGAGGGGGGGGAGAGAGGAGACGGAGGGGAGGCGAGGGGGGGAGAGAGGAGACGGAGGGAGGCGAGGGGGGGAGAGAGGAGACGGAGGGGAGGCGAGGGGGGGGAGAGAGGAGACGGAGGGGAGGCGAGGGGGGGGAGAGAGGAGACGGAGGGGAGGCGAGGGGGGGGAGAGAGGAGACGGAGGGGAGGCGAGGGGGGGGAGAGAGGAGACGGAGGGGAGGCGAGGGGGGGGGAGAGAGGAGACGGAGGGGAGGCGAGGGGGGGGAGAGAGGAGACGGAGGGGAGGCGAGGGGGGGGAGAGAGGAGACGGAGGGGAGGCGAGGGGGGGAGAGAGGAGACGGAGGGGAGGCGAGGGGGGGAGAGAGGAGACGGAGGGGAGGCGAGGGGGGGGAGAGAGGAGACGGAGGGGAGGCGAGGGGGGGAGAGAGGAGACGGAGGGGAGGCGAGGGGGGAGAGAGGAGACGGAGGGGAGGCGAGGGGGGGAGAGAGGAGACGGAGGGGAGGCGAGGGGGGGAGAGAGGAGACGGAGGGTAGGCGAGGGGGGGAGAGAGGAGACGGAGGGTAGGCGAGGGGGGGAGAGAGGAGACGGAGGGGAGGCGAGGGGGGGGAGAGAGGAGACGGAGGGGAGGCGAGGGGGGGAGAGAGGAGACGGAGGGTAGGCGAGGGGGGGAGGGGGATGGGCGGGGGGGAGGGGGATGGGCGGGGGGGAGGGGGGGTGGACGGGGGGTGAGGGGGTGGACGGGGGGGGAGGGGGTGGACGGGGAGGGAGGGGGTGGACGGGGAGGGAGGGGGTGGACGGGGGGGGAGGGGGTGGACGGGGGGGGAGGTCACTCTCAGACACACATCCCCCCCTCTCACTCACTGGGTTTCAGCTGACTCTCCCCGGCCTTGACGTATTTCTTCAGCCACTCGGTGCACTCCTGCTCCAGGTATCCCTTCAGACCCTGGTTCATGGCCGTGTTCTGGTCCCACTTGTTCTTGGTGATCTGACCCCAGGGCACAGGGGTCACCCACACCATGTTCTCCTTGTCGAAGCTGATCCAGTCTGACCCGTCCCAGGCCAACTGCATGAACCCGGCGGTGGTCCCGTCGTCACGGAGCTCACAGCCGTACATCAGCTGGAGAGTGTCGTTCCCTGCAACAACCCGGGGCGGGGGGGGGGGTTCATATCTGTGAAGTGAGGCTGAAATCACACTCGCACCCCGAGATCCCGCACCGTGACCCCAGCGCCCCGGTAACCCCCACGGCCACCCTGCAGGAGCAGCCGGTCACCGGCCAGAGGCATCGGGCGTTACAGCCGCAAACGATGCCGTTCGTCAGGCGCAGCGCTGGGCCTACCTGACCGTGAGGAGCCTTTGCTGCTGTCCGTTAAGCAGCAGCGAGGATTGAGTGCCAACAATACCGGGGTGGCAGGCGGCCGGCGGCCTCCCCAGCTGCTGCAGTGAGGGGAATGGCCTCCTCCCTCCGAGCGCTGGCCAGCCCCGGGCCGTGACCCTGCCCCTGCCCCTCAGTTCCGCCGCCACACGGCACTTGGCCCGTCAGACCGTAGGGGCCGCCCCGCCGAACGGCACGTCGGCGCAGGCAGCAGAACCGTCCGGGCGCAGGCCGCCTGCACCCCTCCCCGGGATAGCCGTGGCTCGGGACAGCTCGCCAAGAACAGACTCATCCCCTCCTCCGGACCCTCACCGGCCACTAACCCGCTGCGGGCCACCCAGACGCCGCAGCCTGAGCCACGGTTACACGCGAGGCCGGAGACGGGCTCTCCAAAGGGAAGCGGGGCTGCTGCAGCAGCAGCCGATATTACAGCCCCCACCCCCGGGGAGGGAGAGCTCCTCACTGCCATCAGCACCGAGCCCGACACCTTCCAGACTTTCCCAGTAGATCCCGAAATAAATGAAAAGTAAATAGATACACGGACGCTGTTGCAACGTGAACATTATAAACACAAGTAATACCGACTCGGATCGTGGTAACTGAGCAATACTCCACCTACGGAAAGCTGTTTGTAAAGACAGATTGTTTCCGGGTTGCGGGGTTTTAGTTCCGTTCTTTCTGCCCAGTGCGCATGTCTGTAGCTACCCCCGCCATGCGCCGCGGTAGAAAAGACCGGAAGTAAAAACCCCGCAACCGGAAGCAACCTCTCTTTACAAACGGCTTTCCGTAGCCGCGTTGCGGAAAGGCTATCTTAGATTGGGTGTTGTGTCATAACCCAGATCTTATTAGGGAGCTTAACGTAAAGGAGCCTTTAGGAGGCAGTGATCATAATATGATTGAATTCATACTGCAATTTGAGAAGGAGAAGCATAAATCACATGTATCAGTATCACAATGGAATAACGGGAGTTACAAAGACATGAGAGAGGAGCTTGCCCAGGTGGGTTGGAGAAGGATACGGGTGGCGATGATGGCAGAGCAGAGGTGGCTGAAGTTTCTGGGGATAGTTCACAAGGCACAGAATGGATATGTCCCACAGAGGAAGAAGTTCTCAAATGGCAGGGATAGGCAACCGTGTCTGACAAAGGAAGTTAAGGACTGTATAAAGCCAAGGAGAGGGCAAATAAGGTAGCAAAAGTGATTGGGAAGCTTTTAAAATCCAACAAAAAGCAACTAAAAATAACAATAAGGGAAAAGATGAAATATGAGGGCAGACTAGCCAATAGAAATTCAAGCAACACACATCAAAGTTGCTGGTGGACGCAGCAGGCCAGGCAGCATCTCTAGGAAGAGGTACAGTCGACGTTTCAGGCCGAGACCCTTCGTCAGGACTAACTGAAGGAAGAGTGAGTAAGAGATTTGAAAGTTGGAGGGGGAGGGGGAGATCCAAAATGATAGGAGAAGACAGGAGGGGAGGGATGGAGCAAGAGCTGGACAGGTGATAGGCAAAAGGGATACGAGAGGATCATGGGACAGGAGGTCTGGGGAGAAAGACAAGGGGGGGGGGAACCCAGAGGATGGGCAAGAGGTATATTCAGATGGACAGGGGGAGAAAAAGGAGAGTGAGAGGAAGAATGTGTGCATAAAAATAAGTAACAGATGGGGTACAAGGGGGAGGTGGGGCATTAGCGGAAGTTAGAGAAGTCGATGTTCATGCCATCAGGCTGGAGGCTACCCAGACGGAATATAAGGTGTTGTTCCTCCAACCTGAGCGTGGCTTCATCTTTACAGTAGAGGAGGCCGTGGATAGACATGTCAGAATGGGAATGGGATGTGGAATTAAAATGTGTGGCCACTGGGAGATCCTGCTTTCTCTGGCTGACAGAGCGTAGGTGTTCAGCAAAGCGGTCTCCCAGTCTGCGTCGGGTCTCGCCAATATATAAAAGGCCACATCGGGAGCACCGGACGCAGTATATCACCCCAGCCGATTCATAGGTGAAGTGTCGCCTCACCTGGAAGGACTGTCTGGGGCCCTGAATGGTGGTAAGGGAGGAAGTGTAAGGGCATGTGTAGCACTTGTTCCGCTTACAAGGATAAGTGCCAGGAGGGAGATCAGTAGGGAGGAATGGGGAGGGAATGGACAAGGGAGTTGTGTAGGGAGCAATCCCTGCGGAATGCAGAGGGGGGGAGAGGGAAAGATGTGCTTAGTTGTGGGATCCCGTTTGAGGTGGCGGAAGTTACGGAGAATAATATGTTGGACCCGGAGGCTAGTGGGGTGGTAGGTGAGGTCAAGGGGAACCCTATTCCTAGTGGGGTGGCGGGAGGATGGAGTGAGAGTAGATGTACGTGAAATGGGGGAGATGCGTTTAAGAGCAGAGTTGATAGTGGAGGAAGGGAAGCCCCTTTCTTTAAAAAAGGAGGACATCTCCCTCATCCTAGAATGAAAAGCCTCATCCTGAGAGCAGATGCAGCGGAGACGGAGGAATTGCGAGAAGGGAATGGCATTTTTGCAAGAGACAGGGTGAGAGGAGGAATAGTCCAGATAGCTGTGAGAGTCAGTAGGCTTATAGTAGACATCAGTGGATAAGCTGTCTCCAGAGAGAGAGACAGAAAGATCTAGAAAGGGGAGGGAGGTGTTGGAAATGGACCAGGTAAACTTGAGGGCAGGGTGAAAGTTGGAGGCAAAGTTAATAAAGTCAATGAGCTCAGCATGCGTGCAGGAAGCAGCGCCAATGCAGTCATCGATGTAGCGAAGGAAAAGTGGGGGACAGATACCAGAACAGGCACGGAACATAGATTGTTCCACAAAGCCAACAAAAAGGCAGGCATAGCTAGGACCCATACGGGTGCCCATAGCTACACCTTTAGTTTGGAGGAGGTGGGAGGAGCCAAAGGAGAAATTATTAAGAGTAAGGATTAATTCCGCTAGACGGAGCAGAGTGGTGGTAGAGGGGAACTGATTAGGTCTGGAATCCAAAAAGAAGTGTAGAGCTTTGAGACCTTCCTGATGGGGGATGGAAGTATATAAGGACTGGACATCCATGGTGAAAATAAAGCGGTGGGGGCCAGGGAACTTAAAATCATCGAAAAGTTTAAGAGCGTGAGAAGTGTCACGAACATAGGTCGGAAGGGATTGAACAAGGGGTGATAAAACCGTGTCGAGGTATGCAGAAACAAGTTCGGTGGGGCAGGAGCAAGCTGAGACAATCGGTCGGCCAGGACAGGCAGGTTTGTGGATCTTGGGTAGGAGGTAGAAACGGGAAGTGCAGGGTCTGGGAACTATAAGGTTGGTAGCAGTGGATGGGAGATCCCCTGAGCGGATAAAGTCAGTGATGGTGTGGGAGACAATGGCCTGGTGCTCCTCAGTGGGGTCACGATCGAGGGGTAAATAAGAGGAGGTATCCGCGAGTTGTCGCTGTGCCTCGGCAAGGTAGAGGTCAGTACGCCAGACTACAACAGCACCCCCCTTATCGGCGGGTTTAATAATAAGGTTAGGATTAGTGCGGAGGGAGTGGAGAGCAGAGCATTCCGAAGGAGTGATGTTGGAATGGGGACAAGGTGCGGTGAAGTCGAGACGATTGATGTCCCGTTGGCAGTTAGCGATAAAGAGATCCAGAGCAGGCAGAAGACCAGAGCGGGGTGTCCATGAAGAAGAGGAGGGTTGAAGACGGGAGAAGGGGTCATCGGTGGGGGTGGAAGAGTCCTTGCCGAAGAAGTAGGCTCGGAGACTGAGAAAGAAGAGTTCCGCATCATGGCGAACGTGGAACTCGCTGAGGTGTGGGTGAAGGGGGACAAAGGTGAGGCCCTTACTGAGGACAGAGCGTTCTGCCTCCGACGGTTGAAGGTCAGAGGGGATGGTAAAGACCCGGCATGGATGAGAGCTGGGATCAGAGGGGGGAGGGGGGAGGCTGGGGGTGTCAGTGGAGAGGGGATGGTTGGGGTGAGAGGAAGATGGAGCCTCTGAGTACCCAGGAGTTGATGGTGGGATCTGAGGGAGACGGAGTTGCAGAGTGGTGGTGGGGGAAGGGGAGACGGGAGTCACAATAGCAGTACATAAAGACCCGGCCTGGAGTTCAAGGCTGGAGTCGCAGTTGGTGGTTGCACAATCGCTGTGAAGGTGGCCATGGTCGTTGCTGGAGTCTGGGTTTTGAATATGCCCTGAGGTGTTGCAGCCAGTGAGATCAGTGGCAGGGGCCGCAATCTGAAGTTCATGCCTGCTAGTTTCATGGCCAGCAGGCTCTGGAGTCCGCAGATATAGGATCTTGCGATCTTTGCCTAACATGACAAAGTCAAAAAAGCGGCGATTGCAGGCGTGAATCCGACGGAGGATGAAATAACGGGTAGGACCATTACAGACGACGAAGAAAGTGTCCCGAAGGGGTGGAAGGGTCTGGGATAGAGACACCAAGTACCTCCTCATGGCGGAGAGAGTCGCCTTCAGAGCTTGACGGGAGAAGCGGCGAGAGGCAGAGTCAATAAAATATGAGCACCTGGGATCCTCAGAAGGTCCAAACTGAGAGGCTTGGAAACGAATCCTAAAGCCAACTGGAGTAAGTTGGCGACGGAGGCATGTTCGAAGAAAGGATATATGGCCGTGATAGCGAGTCTGAGTCAAAGTGTGGTCGAAAAGCTGAAGTATTCGGCCCCCGTCATCACACTGAGTGCAACAGCCAGTTTTTATCCATTTATCTTTCATGTTGAAATAAAATTAAATAATGAAACATAGAATTCTAGGTGTTGTAATGTGAGCATTATAAAAGTAAGTGACACTAATTAAGATAATGGTAATATAGCAATACTCCCACACGGAAAGCTGTTTGTAAAGAGATGTTGTTTCCAGGTTACGGGGTTTTACTTCCGGTCTTTTCTGCCCCAGTGCGCATGCGTGTGACTAAACAATTTAGTAGGTCGATCTTGCCTTTCACTAAGGCCGAGGTAGGGAGGAGGTAGCCAAGAGACTCCGGCCCCCTGAGCCTCCTTGCAAAGATAAAGGACCGCATAAGAATAATCCCCCCGCCTCCCAACTGCCGCTGGGACAGTATCTCAGGTCGACCCTGAGTGATCCCCCGGAGGGGGACACAGAGGAATTGACACAGATGGCCACCCCCTATGGGCGAGGCCAGAGGCAGAGACAGCCAGGCCCCCGGCCACAGTATCAGCCCCCACTCTGTGAGGACGGGGCCGTGACGGCTCCGGGAGGCGCGAGGGCTGCCGGAGATGAGACCGAAGTGAGCAGCACCACAGGTGATGCAGGAGGCCGCGGGACTCGACAGCGAACACGGGGACGAAGGGAGAGAGAGAAGAAAAGGAGGGGACAAACCCCACAATTCAGGCCCCAAATATCACGATAGGTGACATCCCTGTATTAAAACCCAGGACCCCAACCGAAGTACGTGTCATGGTCACGGAGATGCCTGACCCCTTAAAGAAACCAAACACCTTCCACAACTGGTTGATCCAGATGCTAAATACTCGCCCCTGGGGACTGGGGACAGGATGACACGGTGCCCAGTAATGAGACAATGTCACACTGGTTGGAGAATGGAGGAAAACTGCTATAATGGGGGAGCACGGAGACATAGCGGTAAAGGGGAGGTGACACGGTGCTCGCAGAGGAAGGGTGAAACGATTCCAGATTTCGTAGCAAGGTTTAAGCAGAAGTGGGGAGAGAGTGTTGGGACACTTGAAGAGGGGAATGGTCCCTTGGCCATCCAGACTTTGTTAAACTGCATGTGGCCGCTGCAAGCCCAAGGATATAAATTACAGAATCTGCTTTGGACATATGGATCGGAAGGGACTCTTTTCTCAGGAAACAGACGAGAGAGGGAAAATGCCAGTAGGCCAGTACTCCCAAAGCAAAGGGTGCCCATCTCAGGGATGGGGTGGGGAAGGGGAGGGAATTCGGGGTTTCGAAGAAATCTCCCTGATTCCCCAAGCGACCAATGCTGTAGTTGTGGTGAGAAGTGGCACTGGGCCCGAGATTGCCAAACTACATACCGAAATTGCGGGAAAAGGGACAGTGGGCCCGGAACTGTCACCCCCGCCCCTTGCCGTCCCCCTCCCCGGGCTTCAGAGGACCGACAGTCACCCACTTTCCCTTTTATTCATCCCTCGCCTCAGCAATAGGGGCGCCACGGAGAACCGGTGGTGCGGGCAGCAGCCATCAGACTATCCAGAAGGATGAGAGAAGAGCCCATGATGGTTGTAAAAACAGGAGATAGTGAGGGGTCTTGTCTGATTGATATGGAGCTACTCTGTCTTCTGTGCCCCCCCCCCACCCCCGCGGACACGCAAGCGAAAGGACAGTCGATTAGCACCATCGGGATAGCCAGCGTCCCGATGACAGAAACCCTTTCGACCCCTCCCTCGCTGACAATAGATAACGTGGATGTTACTGATACCTGTATAATTTCTAAAGACAAGCCCCTCCCCTTGTTAGACAGACAGACTCTCTGTAAGTTAGGTGCGAATTTGTACGTCGACCTAATGGCATTTATGTGGATCTCCCGCAGATGTTAAAGCTCACTGGAGGAGTGAATGATTGTTGTGATACTCCGGTATCGTACTGCTGGCAACTGGGTTGCAAACCTTATTCCCCCCTCGTACAACAACCATGCACAGCCCTGAGGGATTCCTCTGACTTGCAAGGACAGTATTTACAATAGCTCCTGGAAACCAGCTGGGAAAGCAAGATGCTTCACTGCACCGCTTTGTACGGGCAGGGCGCAGATCCCACCTACGATGAGCAGGCAGCCCCCTGTGTTGGAGACACGGAGACCTTGAGAACCGGGACCGGGATCCTTCTGTTCTTCAGCCCCAAAGGGCTGGGAATAGCAGTAGAACTAAACAACCAACAGCGAGACCGATAGAAAACAGAGGGACTCTCTCACAGGAGACCTGCAGACCCCCACCTCACAGTGGCTGTTAGCACTGTCCCCCCTCGCTAAACCAAAGCGCATTGGATCTATGGTGCACCATCTGTCACAAATTTCACACCCAGCTCATACAATCTCTGTTCTAATCCTGGGTGCAGCTATGCTCACCATCGAGATCTTTGACAGGCAGACAGGAAGGATTACCGTAAAACCTATGATGTTAAGTGCATTATTCCAGCAACAGTGCCCGCCCCAGACATGGCCCCTGCTCTACCCGAAAGCTCTCACCGGTGTTAACACGGGACTGTGGGCCCAACACAAGAACCGTGTCGGTATGGTGCACACAACACCAGAACAACGGGTGACCCTTGAGAAGGGATCCCTCCTGCCCTGCGTGAAACAATATTGCCTGACAGCTCAGGCAGAGGAAGGCATCGCACTGTAACACAGTCCCTCCTGTAACAGGGGGGGCTGCATCACCCCCATCCTTCCGATTCCAAAACCAGGAAGGAAGAACGAATAGCGATCCATGCAGGACCCAAGAGCAGTAAATAAGATCATTATTCCCATTGCCCCACTGGTCCCCAATACCAACATCATCCTCACCTCTATAATCGTCTCCGCCAGTACCTTCACCGTCACAGACTAATGTTCGGGGTTTTCTCTACACCTCCACCTGCTGACAGCCAGTATCTACTCGCTGTCACCTACAAGAACCAGCCGTATACTTGTTCCCGATTGCTCAAGGATACACGGAAAGCCCAGCAGTGTGTGCGGCGGCCGTAAAGCCTGACCTGGATGAGAGCCCCTTGTCCGATCACACCACCCTTATCCAACATGCTGACGATACCCTGACAGCTTCGGACCCGGGCCCTCGCTGCCGAGCTGGTACAATTCAGCTGTTACAGCATCTGACTGACAGGGGACACCGGGTTTCCCTGGAAAAGTTACAGTGTTGCCAGGACACTGTGCAGTGTCTCGGGTTCGAGCTGACCGAGGGAAAGAGAGGACTCGGAAAAGACCGTGTATTGGCTGTCCAGCACATCCCGATACCAAAGACAGAGAAGGGAATTCTTTCCTTCCTGGGAATGGTTGGGGACTGTCGACAGTGGATACCGGAGGAGAGGGAAATGGCTGCTGTACTCCGGATGGCCACCCTGCAGGACCAGCGAGTAACTCTACGGTGGACTGACCAGAGGGATGGACATTTACAGCCCTAAAAGATGCCCTTCGTGAGGGGCAGCCCTGGGCCGACCTGACTATGACAAGCCTTTTCTACTGTACATTAACGAGAAGTGAGGATTCACTACCGGAGTCCTGTGCCAAAAATACAGGGGTGGCAAGCGGCCAGTGGCCTATTACTCGGCCTCCCTACCTGCTGTAGTGAGGGGAATATGGCCTCCTCCCTCCGAGCGGTGGCAGCCCCATTCATTGATCAGCCCCGGGCCGTGTCGGTAGCCCGTGCCGTGACCCTGCCCCTCAATTCCGCCGCCACACGGCATTTTGCCCGTCAGATTGTAGAGGCTCACGCCCCGCCAAACGGAACGTCCGCACAGGCAGCAGAACCTTCCGGCCTCAGGCGAGACTGCGAACGTTTACACCGATTCCCGTTATACCTTTGGAGCAGCCCATGACTTTGAACAGCTCTGGAAGAACAGAGGATTCATCACCTCCTCTGGAAACCTAGTAAACATTCTCAACCGGTTATTAACTTGTTAGAGGCCATCCAGATGCCACAGCCTGAGCCATAGTTAAATGTGAGGCACAGACCTCAGCAGGAGACGGGGTCTCCAAAGGGAATCATTTCACTGACACAGCAGCGAAGCAGGGGTGCTCCAGCAGCAGTCGATATTACAGACCCCCACCCACCCACACCCCCGGGTGGAAACAGGAGAGGGAGAGCTCCTCACTGCCATCAGTACCGACAGATCACGACAACCCCACGATCTTGCCACCCCACAAGAAAAGTGCGCGTGGACAAAAGCTGCCACCCTGACGGGCGTGTTGTTTGTCCCTGAAGCCTGTTTCCACCCCTGGCCTGCTTGGCCCATGGCCAGGCTCACGTGGGCAAGGCAGGGATGCAGCGTGCGATTAGTCAGCAATGGTAAGCCCCTGGGATAACTGTCACAGTGGAAAGGGCAGCACCAACATGCTTGATATGTCAGCAGAACAATAAAGGGAAGACTTCGGCAAAGTATGATCATTTGCCCCAGCCAGAAATGCTGTTTGAAAACGTACAGATAGACTTTGTGCATTTGCCACTGGAGAAAGGCCACAAGTATATATTGTTGGTAATAGATGTGTTCTCTCGGTGGGTGGAGGCATTCCCGGCCAGGAAGGATGACGTTAGGACAGTAGTAAACGCCCTAATGAAGGAAATCCTACCAAGATTTGGGATTCCATTGTGCATTAATAGTGACAGGGAAACTCATTTTACTAACAGATTAGTGCAAGGGCTGAAAGTCGCCCTGGGATTTCAGTGGAAGTTACATATCCCCTATCAACCCCAATCCTCGGGAATGGTGGAAAGGGTAAATGGAGAAATAAGAAATGCACCAGGCAGGGTGTGTCAGCAGAATGACCTTAAATGGTCAGAGGCTTTGCCTCTGGTAATGTATGCTTTACGAAACCGGAAGAATAGGAGTACGGGGTTCACCCCACACGAAATATTCATGGGTAGACCAGTGACAACGGGGCTGAAGCCCCCCGATGACACCGGAGAGAGTGGCTCTGATCTGGAACGATGGGAAAACACTAAAATATGCGCAAGCACTGTGTCACGAGGTGGAAAAGATACACAGCCAAGTGAGGGACACACAGATTCCCCTGACTGAAGGAAATGTGCACCTCTTCAAACCAGGGGATTGGGTACATGTTCGAGCTGTGATAAGAGAATCTTTCTCTCCCAGGTGGAGAGGACCCCATCAAGTCCGGTGGGTCACTCGGACCGCAGTGAAGGCAGAAGGGAAACCCGACTGGATACAAGCCACTCGGGGCAAACGGCAGTACGAGAAAGGAGAGGAACAGCAGACTGGAGTGAACAGCACCCGTTCAGCTGCCGAGCAGAGTGAACAGAGCCACACCACCATGGGGTCCCACTCACTGTTAATCACTGGGCTATTAACCATCGTAATCAGGAATCGGAGTTGAATGCAAGAATACCTTCCTCCGGTTGGCATAGGATTCTGTGAATAGCACGACCCATACAAGCTGTTGTGTCTGTGTGGTGATACCAGCACACACCGGAGGAGCTGGGAAGATGCCCTGAGTGACTGTACCCTTCACCAAAACTAGAGGGGAGGTCTTACAGGAATTGGATGGAGGAGCAGGCCCTGTGTTGTGGGGATACAATTTTACCCTCAGCGGTACCACCGACAGCAGCTCTGGAGGATGGACACCTTGTCGGCGAGGCAGCGATGGCACAGGGGAACGGGGAATGGGACTGAGGGGACCAGCGAGTCTGCTAAATGGATTCCATGTTACCCTGACATTTCACACTCACTCCCCCCCCCCAATGGTGGTATAGAGACAGAGAGGAGACACTGTTGGTGTATGGAGAATGGACTATGGAAAGCAGGATGGAGTAAGTGCGAGAAAAGAAAGTAATTGGACTGGCCACTGTAGTACTACCTCCCCCCTCCCCCTCTGCCAAACAACACCATTTAGATCTGTGGGGAGCGAGTTTACCCATGGCTAAAGAATGACTGGTACCCTGGGTTTGCAGTACCCCTGGTTAGAAAGTGCTCCTCTTTAACAGACCCCCCACAAAAAAAGGGAAAAAGAGGAGAGCGGAAACAAGAAGACGGCAATCTCCGAAACAGAGCCATTTTGGATGATAGCAGTTCCCTCTTATGGGGCCACGAAGACGGCCACAGAATTGATGAATATCGCCGCTGCCCCTGAGAAACTGGCGAAGGCAACAGCAGAGGGGCGAGATGCAACCCGACAGGTTCCAGAGGCTGTCACGGCGGAGACCATAGCCCTGAGAAAGGTGGCTCCTCAGGACAGAATGGCCCTGGATTCCCTGCTGGCCGAGAAAGGGGGGACTTGCGCTATCGCAGGGCAGAGATGTTGCACATATATACCAGACAAATCGGAAAACATCACTAATATTGCAGACTACATAAAGAAATCAGTGACTAAAATAAAACAGGTGGGCGGGCAGTTCCACAACTATAACCCACCTGGGGGAGAATGGTGGCCATTCTAATGTGCTGAGCTCTGCAAGATAGTTTAACTTGTAACTGCTCCTTTCACTCTAACTTTAATTAGTGGAGGGTAACATATTGTTAATGTGGTAATATTCCTATACAATAATTGGATATATAATAATAAGTCTGCCATTACTACACTGAACTGTACAAAAGGACACTATTCTAACAGGAGAGTAGAGTCGGGTGCTGGTGGAGACCAGCTCTCTCTCTCCTTGGTCCCAAGTAAAATAAAGATCCTGAAACGAGACACTGCAGTCAATTATTTTCACCCTACTAAGGTCAAATTTCCACAATAATCAACACTCCCCAGTCACCCAGAGCCCCCAACAATTCCCACAGTTACCCCATCCCCCCACATTCCACACATTTACCTCATCACCCCATGATCCCCACAGTTATACCATTCCCCCACAATCCCTACAGTTACCCCATCCCCCCACCATCCCCAGTTATCCCCATCACCCCCACAATTATCCCCATCTCTCCCACAAACCCCATTGCCCCACACAAACCCCAGTCACCCCTCCCCCACACAATCCCCACAGTCACCCCATTCCCCCACAATCCCCAGTCACCCTGTTCCCCCCACAATCCCCAGTCACTCCGTTCCCCCCACAATCCCTACCATTGCTCCCCATTACACCCTCCATACCCGGTCCCTCCCATCACCCCGTTCCCCACATTGTTCACCACTCACCCCGCTTCTGGTTGGACCGGCTCATGACGATTGGGATGTTGGCCTTGTACCACTGCTCCCATCCCTGAGAGATCTGTGTCTCCCGTTTCCAGTAGTCGTCTCCCTGACTCTCCGCCATCCACTGCTGACGGGGCACCTTCTTCCCCAACTCGCTGTCGTAGTAAACGATCTGCTCCTCATCCACATACCCGACCGTAATGAACTCAGGGACTCCCAACCCGGGGGTCACCGCCGTATGGAAATAACGGAGAGAGTGAGAGCCTGGAATTGGAGTGGAGAGTTAGAGAAGAACTTATACCTGAAACCAGCACCCTGAGACCCAAGATGCCGGGCATCACCCCCAACCCCCTGAGAGAATCAGAGTCCTAAAACCAGAGAATCAGGACTGACCCCTCACCCCAAGGGGAACATTCAAAGCAGAGACAGGATCTAACTGTCCGACACATTCTCCATTGATGGTCAGGACGTCGCTCAGTCGACAGAACCAGAGGCAACAGTGGGACAGGAGGAATTTGTGGGATCACTGGTGGAGGAAAGCGATAGGAAGGGCAGGAAAAGAGGGAGAGGCCATTCTGTGAGATAACATTTGGCCTTTAGTGAAGGGATTGCACAGTAATGTAGTGGTTAGCATAGCACCTTGTAGTGGCAAGGATCTGGGTTCAATTCCAGCCAAACTCTGTAAGGACGAGGGACATGTCCTCCTTTTTCAAAGAAAGGGGCTTCCCTTCCTCCACCATCAATGCTGCCCTCAAACGCATATCCCCCATAAAAAAAATCTCATGTTTGCGTCTGCAAGGTGTTTGTCCATTCTCCCCATGAATGTTTGGGTTTCATCCAGGAGCTCCAGTTTCCTACACAGGCCATAGTTGTACGGGTTAGACGTTTGGGCATGCTATGTTGGCACCAGAAGCACTGATCCCTCCAAGGTCTGATTTTGCTACTCGCACACAAAAGAATTTACACTGTGCACAAAGGGTTGTCACCCTCGACCTTGTTGGCATGTTAAGTATATTTCACAATCGTACACAATCACATTTCCTTTTTCGGTTTCTGATGTGGATGGTGTTGACAACCTGGAGTTTGCGATGATTTGTCTGCCGATTTCAGAACTGGCTATTGCATATGAGAAATAAAACTCACTGATGTGTATTATTTTATTTCCTTTGAACAACAAACAGAATTTATTATCCTCAGAATAGCTTCAGGTTTACTTCCACTGAAAAATTCAGTGTTATTGTCACAGGGCAAAAACGTGCCCAGCACAAGGTTTTTGACCACACTGGTCATTACAAATCAGAGGGGACACTGACGAGAAGCAAAGTAACACTTGCAGGCTGCCCCCAAAACATCCTCAGATTGTGTTGTTCATTGATGCAAATGACACATTTCACAGATGTTTCGATGCACTGTGATGTGACAACTGGAGCAAACACTCACCTGTTCTTTCAGGTGACTATTTTCTCTCCACAGAATGGAGATGGGGGAGCTGAGGACATTGGTCTGTCCCTCCTGCAGGACGTGCGAGTATAGAGACATTTCCACTCACCACTAACTAGCACTGCAGGACATGTGTCCAGCCACAGCTCTTGGCTGGACTCTGGGGCATTTTAGATGCACAGAATGCAGTAAAAAGTCCACTTAGTGATCTGGCCACATCACAGGTCCAGGAGGAGGAGGTGGGTGACACCAGACAGGACAGTAAGGACAGGCAGCTCGTGTCTGGGACACGCAGTTGTCACTACCCTGCCAAACACATATACCGTATCGGACACTGCTCGGGAATAATCTCATACACGTATACCATATCGGACACTGCTGGGGAATAATCTCAAACACGTATACCATATCGGACACTGCTGGGGAATAATCTCAAACACGTATACGGTATCGGACACTGCTGGGGAATAATCTCAAACACGTATACCGTATCGGACACTGCTGGGGGAATAACCTCAAACACGTATCCATATCGGACACTGCTGGGGAATAATCTCAAACACGTATACCATATCAGACACTGCTGGGCGAATAATCTCAAACACGTATACCATATCAGACACTGCTGGGCGAATAATCTCAAACACGTATACCATATCAGACACTGCTGGGGAATAATCTCATACACGTATACCATATCGGACACTGCTGGGGAATAATCTCAAACACGTAACCATATCGGACACTGCTGGGGAATAATCTCAAACACGTATACCATATCAGACACTGCTGGGGAATAATCTCAAACACGTATACCATATCGGACACTGCTGGGGAATAATCTCATACACGTATACCATATCGGACACTGCTGGGGAATAATCTCAAACACGTAACCATATTGGACACTGCTGGGGAATAATCTCAAACACGTATACCATATCGGACACTGCTGGGGAATAATCTCAAACACGTATACCATATCGGACACTGCTGGGGAATAATCTCAAACACGTAACCATATCGGACACTGCTGGGGAATAATCTCAAACACGTAACCATATCGGACACTGCTGGGGGAATAATCTCAAACACGTACACCATATCGGACACTGCTGGGGGAATAATCTCAAACACGTATACCGTATCGGACTCTGCTGGGGAATAATCTCAAACACGTATACCGTATCGGACACTGCTGGGGGAATAATCTCAAACACGTATACCATATCGGACACTGCTGGGGGAGTAATCTCAAACACGTATACCATATCGGACACTGTTGGGGGAATAATCTCAAACACGTATACGGTATCGGACGCTGCTGGGGGGATAATCTCAAACACGTATACCGTATCGGACACTGCTGGGGGAATAATCTCAAACACGTATACGGTATCGGACACTGCTGGGGGAATAATCTCTCATAGGGAAATGGTAACAACTGCTGAGATTGTGGTACCACTGCTGGCTGTGACCCACAGCAGGGGAGGGAAAAGTCATGGTGAGTGTTGGTGGTCGAGGAATCGTTACAGAGGGGTAAAGACACGTGCTCCTCATGCTGAGCCCAGGAAGGTGTGATGCCTCCCTGGTGCCAGGGTCAGGGAAGGGTCAGAGTGGTACAGAGGTTCTGAAGGGGGAGGTTGAAAAGTCAGAGGTCATGGTAGGTGTTGGTACCAAAGAAATAGGCAGAGAGGTGTGGTCCTGCAGAGAGTATTTATGGGGGTGTGGCTGAAGACAAAAAGCAGGATCTAGAGTTGTAGTGAATTACTCTGTGCCAGTGAGGGTAGAAATCGGAATATGTGTGGCCGAGGAGTCGGAGAGTCACACATCTCAGAAACAGGCCCTTCAGCCCAACTAAAACTCCTATCCAAGTGTCCCATTCATCAGCGTTTTCCGTCTCCCTCGAAAGAAGATGATGTCAGTGAACAACTCGACCAGGGGCAACATCCTCCAGATGGTTCACAAAACTACTTCTTTCACATTGAAATTTTCCATCCATGTTTCTATCAAAGTGCCTTTTAAATGTTGTTAATGTACCTGCCTCAACCACTTCACCTGGGACCACCTTCAGCAAAGATGAACCACCTACTGGGGGACGTTGCTGCCCTTTGGCAACTTCTCTTCACTCCCACCTTAAACTTTTGCCCTCAGATCGTGATTACCCAACCCCAGGAAAGAGACTGTGGGCATTAACCCTCAAGATGTCACCATAAGACACAGGAGCAGAATTCGGCCCAAGTCTGCTCTGCCATTTCATCACTCTTGTGAACCTCCTCTGAACCCTCTCCAATGTCAATACATCCTTTCTTAAACAAGGGGTGTAAAACTGCTCATAGAACTCTAAATAAGACCTCCTCTGTGATTCATAAATGCTCAGCATTACATCCTTGCTGTTATGTTCTGGTTCTCTTGAAATGAACACCGACTTTGCAGTTGCCTTCCTCACCAGTGACTCAACCTGCAAATTAACCTTTAGGGAATCCTGCACAAGGACTCCCAAGTCTCATTCCACCTCAGATTTTTGAATTTTCTCTCTATTTAGAAAATAGTCTATGCTTTTATTCCTTCTACCAAAGTGTATGACCGTACACTTCCCGACTCTGTATTCCATCTGTCACTTCTTTGTCCATTCTCCTCAGCAAAGTCCTTCTACAGCCTCCCTTCTTCCTCAACACGACCAGCCCCTTCACCTATCTTCATATCGTCTGCAAACTTGGCCACAAAGCCATCAATTCCATTACCAAAATCACTGACATGCAATGTAACAAGAAGTGGTCCAAACACCAACCCCTACAGAACAACACTAGGCACCGGTAGCCAATAAGGAAAGGCTCCTTTTATTCCCACTCCTAGCCTCCTGCCGATCCGCCAATGCTCAATCCATGTGATATCTTGCCTGCAATACCATGGGCTCTCGTTAAACAGCCTCATGTGAGGTACCTTGTCAAAGGACTTATGAAAATTCATGTACACAGCATCCACCAATTCTCTATCCTGTTCATTACACACTTTGACAAGATCATCCCTCATTCTCCTCATCTCCAATGACGGAAGTCCCAAGCTGCACAACCACTCTCCATCACAGTCCTTCCAGCCCGAGGAACATGCTGATAACTCACTTCTGGTGCATTAGAACTTAATGGCTTCTTTCCTGAGCAAATTGACCAAAACAGATCACAATACCCCAAATGAAACTGCACTAATGTCCCACAAATAATAAATCAACTTCCATACTCATTGCCTTGACTGATGAAGGCCAATCTGTCAAAACCCTTCATATACCGTCTAGGTAGTCTCCAGCCCCTTGGTATGAACATAGAATTCTCCAACTTCTGGTAATTCCCCCCACTCCCTTCCCCTATCCCTATGTCACTCTGTCCCCTCCCCCAGCTGCCTATCACCTCCCTCATGGTTCTGCCTCCTTCTACTACCCATTGTGTTTTCCCCTATTCCTTCTTCACCTTTCCTGCCCATCCCCTCCCGGCCTCCCTCCCCCCACCCCTTTATCTTTCCCCTTACTGGTTTTTCACCTGGAACCTACCAGCCTTCTCCTTTCCACCCTCCCCCCACCTTCTTTATAGGGCCTCTGCCCCTTCCCCCTACAGTCCTGAGAAAGGGCTCCGGCCCGAAACGTCGACCGATCTTTTTCATGGATGCTGCCCGACCTGCTGAGTTCCTCCAGCGAGTTGTGAGACCCACTAACCAGTACGTCTTTGGACTGTGGGAGGAAACCAGAGCACCCGGAGAAAACCCAGGCATTCCATGGGGAGGACACTAGGACTGAACTCCAAACTCTGACACTCTGAGCTGTAATTAATATCACACGAACCGATACACAATCACAGTACCCAGCACCAATCGATCATTGTGCAACATGCTACAATGCTGGGGATTTAAAGAAAGAGTCTGTTAGATCTCTTCAAGAACATGACAGTGGATGAGTCCATGGGGCCTGATTGGATATACCTGGGTTATTGAGAGAGACAAGAGATAAAATTGATGGGGCAGAGACAAAGATCTTGTATCTTTGTGAACTACAGGTGTGGTTCTGAATAATTATTTATCATTTGTTCAAGAAGGAGAATAGGGGGTGTCCAGGTAACTACAAGCAGTCAGTCTCACATCAATAGCAGGGAAGCTCCAGACAAAAAAAAAAGGACAAGAATTATGCAAATTTATAAAGTCAGAGGCTGATCAGGAATAATTAACATGGCTCTGTGTGGAGGAAGTCCTGCATCACTAATTTTAATATTTTTCAGGTGGTTTTTCAAGAAGACTAGGAAGGCACGGTGAGAAATGATGACAATATAACCTGAGTCAGCAGTTTCCAAGGACTCCATGGTGGTCTGGACCAGAACAACATGGCACATGAGATCCAGGAAACTGGCTACACGAGTCCAAACTGGCTGGGTGATGGCAGGCAGAAGGTGAAGGTAGGAGGATGCTTTTCTGATTGGAAGTCTGTGAGTAGTGATGTATCACAGATCAGTGCCGTGACATCTCTTATTTGCAATGTACAATAAAGTCACCCCTCAGTCTCCTTCGCTCCATGGAAAACAGTCACAGCCTCTCCAAATCCTCCGTATAACTCAAGCCTTCCTGTTCTGGTAACCGCACATGAATCTTTTCTACACCATTTCTAAAAAAAGTTGCATCCTTCCTATAGCTATGTGACCAAAACTGCACAGAATATTTACAAGTGTACTCTCATCAATGTTTTGTACAACTGTAACATGACATCTCAAGTCTTGACTCAGTAGCATGACCAATGAAGGCAACTAGGCCAATCTCTTTATTCACTACCTGTCATACTTCAATCCGATCACCAGGGGGCACCAGAATCCTCCAAGTTCTGATGCTGCTCCTCCCCTGATTATTGATTACAGTATTTTCACATGTATCTTATTTTATTTATCAGTGCACCATGCCTTGTTCTGTTTCTTTAGTTAAGTTCCCTCTGTTTTATTTGTCATTGCTCAGTCTAGAGTTTACCTACCCTGTGTGCAGTAATTCTCAAGTCCTAGACTGGGTTCTCTACAAACCAAACCTCAAGTGACAATTCTTTGTTCAACTCCATCCTTTAACTCCTTCCATTTGATCCAAGTCTCTCCTGGAGGTCCACTGGTTAAAGGTATGGAACTTCACCATAACAACCCCGGTTCAAACCCAACCTGGAAACCACCCTTGTTACAATTGTATGTCTACCTGGGAACAATGCATTTGTACTCCTGCTACACAGTCCTCAGTAAATTACATATGTAGTGCAAATCTCTCCCTGGTTTAAAGTCCCAAAATGACCTACCTCCAAGTTAAAATACATTTGCTGTTCCAACCTTAGGTCATTCCAGATGGAAGCCCTCGGCCCAAACTTTTGACTGCCATTTCCCTCTACACTTACCAAGTTCCTCCAGCAGTTTGTTTTTCTTTAACCTTCAGAGAAATTACTGACTGTCCACTACACCACCAGTGTTGTTGTCACCTGCAAACTTCCCAACACGCCACCCACATTCTCATCCAAATCATTAACACAAATAACAAGCAACAGGAGTCCCAGAACCGATGCCTGCAATACACCACCAATCTGAAAAATCTACTGTCCACTGTCACAATCTACCACTGGACCAAGTATGTATCGATTTGGCTAGCTTACCCTGGATCCCATCTGATCTCACTTTCTGGACCTGCCAACCATGTAGGACATTATCAAAAGCCTTTCCTGAGTCCATGTTGGCAACATCTACGGCCCATCCCTTGTCAAGCCTCTTGGTCCCCCTCCAAAGACTTTGATCACATTCGTGAGAAACAGTTTCACAGCCCTTGCCTTTCCAAATACAGGTAGATCCAGTTTCTCGGAATCCCATCTGGTACATTTTCCAGCACTAACATTAGGCTCAACAGCTCGTAATTCCCCAGCTTGCCCATGCAATCTTTCTTGCATGAAAGGACGACATCAGGTATCTTCCAATCTTCTGGTACCATACCCTTGTCTATTGAAGAAACTGATCTCCCAGGGCCCTACCAATTTCTGCCTTCATTCCTATAATATCCTCGGATACTCTCATTCAGACCCATGGATTTATCCATTTTTATGCACCTCAAGAACACCAACACCTCATTTGTAATATTGAAATGTTTCAGGATGTCTCTGTAGTCTTTCCTGAATTCCCCAGCTTGGGTATGTCCTTCTCCCCAGTAAGTGGAGATGAGAAGTATTTATTTGAGACCTCCAGCTCCACCTATATACAGCCACACTGATCCTTCAGGGACATCTGCTCTTCCCAATCACCCCTTTGTTCTTGATATACAGATGATTTTCGGATTATCCTTGACAGAGAGGGTAAAGAAGATCTCATTCTCCCAATAATGGAACTACATAAAACGGCGGTGAGTCTGCACTGAGTACTGTGAGCATTTCTGCTCAGTACGCTATGGGAGGCCAAGGGGTGACCCGATATGTAAGAGGTGCAGTTCGGAAGAACGTCAAATTCCTTCCCCCATCATCGGGGTAAAACACGGGGTCAGATGTTAAGGCGAGAGGAAGGAGTTTTACCGGCGGTGATCTGGTGTTTTTACACGGAGGGTGTCTGATATCTGAAACTCACTGCCGGGGATGTGGTGCAATCACATACTAACACTACATTAAAGAGACATTTGGACACTTCAATCGGAAAAACTCAGCCACGGACGGTTCCGGGACCGGATGGGAAAGGAGGAGGGTTGGGCACGAGGCTAGCAACCCGATCGTGTAAAAACACAGAGCTACGGAAACTCCAAAGATTTCATCCCCGGGAGAGGAAGGAAGACACGAAATAGGCTGCACCATTAAACTGGAAACTCTGAACAGCCCAGGCAGCGCCATAGTTAATGTTTCAGGTCCAGAACTGGGAAAGTGAGGAAATGAGTGGGTGGGGAGGAGGGAGGGATTGGACAAAACTCTGTCTCTGATAGGGTGGTCAGCGCTGGCCAGTACATAGACCGTCTGGTTAACAGATTAATAACCTCTCCTTCACAACACGAAGATGCCTCAACTCATTACCCTACTGTAACACATTTAACCTGCTTCCCACCACCCAGTCCGAACCTCTCTCTGTCCTGTGTAAATGCCCGTGCACACCCTTACCTCACATTAACGTGTCGGGAGGAAGCAGTACTCCAGCACGGATCTACAGGACTGAATTGGCTCTTCCCTCGCCATCCTCTAAACCCCAGTGTAACCAGCCATCTGGTGTCCCACTGTCCACTTGTCCGGTCCCACTGTCCACTTGTCCGGTTCCTGCCCAGGTCAGTGAAGGTGTTAACCCATCTGTCCGCACCTCGCCTCCCGTGTGCAGTTTCTGCAGGGGCTCAGAACACACAACACTCCCAAACCGATCGCCCCTGTCCTCGGACTGCGGGGCGTGGGACCCTCACACCTCGACTGGGGACGGGACCCTGTGTCCGTTCGCTCACTCACTGAATGTCCCGCTGACCATTGACTCTTCACTCACCTGCGGAGACCCCTCCACAGAGGAGGGCCAGCAAGAGTAGACGCAGCATCATTACTCCCTCTCTATCAGAACTATTTCGAGTTCCCAAGTGCTCCGCCACTGCACAGCACAATACCAGTACCACTCGGATCAGCGCTCCCCAAAGTCTGCGGACTCCGGGCGATGTCCGGCAAGTTCATCCCCGAACTGCACGCTGATTGGTCCGCGAGATAGCGCAGCCCAGTCATAATCTGCCTCTGTTCACCGTCATTGGTCTCTGGGCAGAAGTGTTCTTAGAAGTTTAAGTCGCTTGGAAATAAAATTACAAACATCCGCATCCGTCCAATCAGAAAAAGAGCTGATGTGTGAGTCATCAGTTGCCGGGAAGGGTGGAGTGAGCGGAGTTTGGAATCACAAATTGAAAGTATGGGAACGGGAGGGAGAGGCAGGGTCCTGATGTCACAGATCCTGGGGGCCAGACCCCGGGGAAAATTACACAGAAGGAGAAAGACAACCTGCTAAAGAAATTCAGTACGGCGAGAATCATTTGTAGAATTAGAGTGATGGTCAGTGCCGTGGGATTGAGTGTACAGGGCTGTGAAACAGATCAGAGAGGTGAAGGCGAGGGGTCAGGGATGGCAGGTGATGGGTAGAACCAGGTGAGGGCCGAGGGAGTTCAGAGACAGACTCTGTGGGTAATAGGTAGACCCAGAGGGTTGATTGGCAGATGGATCCAGATGGCAGAACAGACGGGAGGAGAACCTCGGGGAAATCGGTGTATTTAAACCTATTTATTATCAAATGGGCAGGTGGGGTCAGAGTGAGTGTTGGGGAGGGAAGCAAACTGGATAAAGGGGTGGGGAGTAAGCTAGAGAGAACACAAAGGGTGCTAATTACCTGAAATCTGAAAGTAGAATGTACAGACCAATGGGTTGTATAAGGTGAAAGGTCAGGGCATTGGCGGGGACAGGACACAAGACAACTAAATGGCTGCCCCTTGATCTCGCTGATGTAAATCAGGCTGGGGTACTGAAAACAGTGGAGGAGTTTGGAAGTGGTGAAGATGAATATAAATTCACCTAGAATGGGTGTTCAGGTCCCTAGATGGTGGCGGTAGAGAGGGTATGGGGACACCTGTGGCGCCTGTAGAGGGACGGGTTGAGTGGGCCAGTGAGTCACAAAGGGAGTGGTCCCTACAGGAAGCCGAAAGTGAAGTATGAGGAGAAGGTGTGACGAGGTGGTATTCCACGGCAGCTGATGGAAATGACGACGGATAATATGCTGGATATGGAAGCTGATGTAGCACTGATAAAGAGAGGTACTGACCATGAGGGCACATACCCTGCGATAAGGACCCTGATGGTGGCCTGTGGGCAGAGACATTGGGGGCAGAGACACTGAGGGAATAGACTGTGGTACTCTACCTGGGGGACAAACCCCATGGGTACAAGCAGGGACTGGGCCAGATCTAACAGGTGGTCCGTGGTCACTGGGGCCCAATCTGCAGTCTGTACAGAACTGAATGGTGTGGATTGTGAAGAAATTGATAAGAGGGCGGGGGAATGGATGGAGAGGTTGTGGATGAAATTTAATCCTGGGAAAAGAGTCATGTTACATTTCAAAAGGTATGATGTGAGCTTGAAGGGACATAGTGAATGAATGGAGGGATCTGGGGTGCATGGACTTTCTCCTTTGGCATTAGGGAGCTCTGGCATTAGTTTCCCTTCCCTCTACAGGAATGTACCCAGACTGTAGGTGAAACATCTCCACTGCAAAGTCCTCCCATTATGCACACATGGGTTTCTTAGCCCAGCTGTCTTTCTAGTTTACCTGGATCAATCTTACTTCAACTGACTATTTGAATCCTAGAGTGGTCCCACATTGCATTTGAAGTGTCCCTGGTTCATCTGTTCCGTACCTTCCAATATTCACTTTATACAGTTTGGTTTGTTATTCATGCATGATTCATCTGTAGAATTTATCCCTACCTTCATAAGTTATCAGGTGTTACATGTGTACCTCTACGCTTTACACCCTGGTCCAGAGAATCATTGTTTCATTTCTATATACATTATATGGTTATATACTGTATGTTATATACATCTACATAGTTAAGTTACAATAAATTGACTTGACTTGACTTGTCCCTTTCCATTGCCATTCAAACCCTTTATGATATTATGATCGCTGGTTACTGGATGCTCCTCACTGACAGATGCATAACTTGGTCAAACTCTTTCCCCGGAACCAAATCCAACAAAGAGATTCCTCACTGGGCCAGACACAGAATGAGATTTATTATCAATAACTTACCTGATATAAAATTTGTTATTTTATGGTAGCAATTCAGTAAAAAACGGACAAAATTACCGTAAATTCCAAAAACAAATAAACTCTGGGAAGAAAAGAACGAGATTGTGTTCATTGAGCTTTCTGTGACAAGAGCCCTTGACAAGGATGACTTGGACCCAAATGCAGTTTGCACTTGCACTTGGCCGGCACTTTTCCCTGAGT
>NW_027278594.1:157500-163129 GCF_030028105.1 Mobula birostris
AACACACATAAAAGTTGCTGGTGAACGCAGCAGGCCAGGCAGCATCTCTAGGAAGAGGTGCAGTCGACGTTTCAGGCCGAGACCCTTCGTCAGGACTAACTGAAGGAAGACTGAGTAAGAGATTTGAAAGTGGGAGGGGGAGGGGGAGATCCGAAATGATAGGAGAAGACAGGAGGGGGAGGGATGGAGCCAAGAGCTGGAAAGTTGATTGGCAAAAGGGGATACGAGAGGATCATGGGACAGACGGGAGGCCTAGGGAGAAAGAAAGGGGGAGGGAGGAGGCCCAGAGAATGGGCAAGGAGTGTAATGAGAACGACAGAGGGAGAAAATAACGGATGGGTTCTAACTTCCGTTAATGCCCCACCTCCCCTTCGTACTCCATCCGTTATTTATTTATCTTTTATTATTACATATTTTTTCTCTTTCTCCTTTTTCTCCCTCTGTCCTTCTCACTATACCCCTTGCCCATCCTCTGGGCTTCCCCCCGCCTTGTCTTTCTTCCCAGACCTCCTGTCCCATGATTCTCTCGTATCCCTTTTGCCAATCACCTGTCCAGCTCTTGGCTCCATCACTCCCACTCCTGTCTTCTCCTAACATTTTGGATCTCCCCCTCCTCCTCCAACTTTCAAATCCCTTACTCACTCTTCCTTCAGTTAGTCCTGACGAAGGGTCTCGGCCCGAAACGTTGACTGTACCTCTTCCTAGAAATGCTGCCTGGCCTGCTGCGTTCACCAGCAACTTTGATGTGGATAACAAAAAATAAATTAGCAGTAAATATTAAGAACATGAGATAAAGAGTTCTTGAAAGTGAGTTCATTAGTTAGTGGGAACATGTCCAATGATGGGGCAAGAGAAGAAGAGTGGAGTTATCCCCTTTGCTTCAAGAGCCTGATGGTTGAAGGTAATAGATGTTCCTGAACCTGATGCTCCCGTACCACCTTCCTGATGGCAGCAGTGAGAAGAGAGCATGACCTAGTGACTGGGGGGAGGGGGTCCCTGATAATGAATGCTGGTTTCCTGCAACAACATTTCATATAGATGTGCTCAATGGTGGGGAGGGTTTTACCCGTGATGGACTGGGCAGTATCCATTATGTTTTGTAGGATTTTCTGTTCAAAGGCATTGGTGTTTCCATATCACCAGTCAATATACTCCACCGCAAATCTATAGAAGTTGTTAAAGTTTTGCAAATCTTCACGAACTTCTCAGGAAGTAGAAGGCACTGCCATGCTCTCTTCATGTTGTACTTCCATGCTGGGCCCAGGCGGGTCCTCTGAAATAATATCCGAGGAATTTAAAGTTGCTGACCCTCTCCACCTCTGATCTCCGATGAGGACTGGCTCATGGACCTCTGATATCCTCCTCCTGAACTGTACTTTATTCATTTATTTATGATAATATTTTTTATGCTTTCTGGGTTGCACCGTGGTCCAGGAGAAGGTTGTTTTGTCAGTCAGATGACAATAAACTTGAACTCTAGAACTTTGAACATAGTCCTGTCCCTTCGCTGACACAGGACATGGCTCCTGTCCTGTTAATTGTTACAGAGCAATCCTCCCTGCTCCTTTCACTGTCACAGGACACCTCCTCTGTCCTTTCGATGACGGAGCGCTGCCCTCGTTACTCCTGATCTCCGCTGACCGGTACGGGACACGGGACGTCGTCACCGCGATCTCCGCTGACCGGTACGGGACACGGGATGTCGTCACCGCGGATCCCCCGCTGACCGGTGCGGGACACGGGACGTCGTTACTGCGGATCCCCGCTGACCGGTACGGGACACCGGGATGTCGTCACCGCGGATCCCCGCTGACCGGTGCGGGACACGGGACGTCGTGACGCGGATCTCCGCTGACCGGTACGGGACACGGGACGTTGTTACTGCGGCCTTTAGGGGGCAGCAGCAGCGCGCTCAGAGTGAGAACCAACCTCGGCAGCCGCACTCTGCCCAGTAACTGATGACTCAGCACTGAGCGCTACTCTCATTGGACATTCCCGGGGTTCCGGCAGTGCCCTGCTGCAGCTTTGGGGTTGAAGGTGAGTTGCGGCGGTTAATTAACCTGACAATTCCCGAATTCCGACCAGGCTGGAGTGGTGTGTCCAGATTCCCGGTCTGTGTGTGGGGGGGAGGGGTGACAGAGGGGAAATAGGCGGGGGGGGGGAGGAGATGCAGCAGAATGGAGTGAAAGTGTTTAAGGAGGGAGAGGATGAAGGGGGAAATGGGAGAGGAAGGACAGGGAGGAGTGAGAAGGGGAGACGGAGGATGTGAGAAGGGGAGACGGAGGGACGGGAGGAGTGAGGGGAGAGGGAAGGACAGGGAGGAGTGAGAAGGGGAGACGGAGGGAGGGATAGGGAGGAGTGAGAAGGGGAGACGGAGGGACGGAGGAGTGAGGAAGGGAGAGGGAGGGAGGGAGGAGGGAGAAGGGGAGAGGGAGGGACGGAGGAGTGAGAAGGGGAGGACGGAGGGAGGGATAGGGAGGAAGTGAGAAGGGGAGACGGAGGGACGGAGGGAGTGAGGAAGGGAGAGGGAGGGGAGGGAGGAGGGAGAAGGGAGAGGGAGGGACGGAGGAGTGAGAAGGGGAGACGGAGGGAGGGATAGGGAGGGAGTGAGAAGGGAGACGGAGGGAGGGATATGGGAGGAGTGAGAAGGGAGACAGAGGGACGGAGGAGTGAGGAAGGGAGAGGGAGGGAGGGAGGAGGGAGAAGGGGAGAGGGAGGGACGGAGGAGTGAGAAGGGGAGACGGAGGGAGGGATAGGGAGGAGTGAGAAGGGGAGACGGAGGGACGGAGGAGTGAGGAGGGGAGAGGGAGGGAGGGAGGAGGGAGAAGGGGAGAGGGAGGGACGGAGGAGTGAGGAGGGGAGAGGGGGAGGGACAGGGAGGAGTGAGAAGGGGAGACGGAGGGACAGGGAGGAGTGAGAAGGGGAGACAGAGGAGGGATAGGGAGGAGTGAGAAGGGGAGAGGGAGGGACGGAGGAGTGAGAAGGGGAGAGGGAGGGAGGGAGGAGTGAGAAGGGGAGAAGGAGAGACAGAGGACTGAGAAGGGGAAAGGGAGGGACAGAGGAGTGAGGGGGAGAGGGAGGGACGGAGGAGTGAGGGAGGGGAGAGGGAGGGACGGAGGAGTGAGGAGGGGAGAGGGGAGGGAGGGAGGAGTGAGAAGGGGAGAGGGAGGGACGGAGGAGTGAGGAGGGCAGAGGAGGGACGGAGGAGTGAGAAGGGAAGGTGGGACGGACAGGAGGAGTGAGAAGGGTAGGGTGGGATGGACAGGGAGGAGTGATAAGGGGAGAGGGAGGGATAGGGAGGAGTGAGAAAGGAGGTGGGAGGGAGAGACAGGGAGGAGTGAGAAGGGGAGGTGGGAGGGAGGAATAGGGAGGAGTGAGAAGGGGAGAGGGAGGGAGAGACAGGGAGGAGTGAGAAAGGGAGGTGGGAGGGAAGACTGGAATTGGGAAAGGGGAATGATTGCGATGAGGGGCAGATGGTAGAGGGAGAGAGGATTGGAGATCAAATGGACACTGATTATCGTCCGTCCTGTGGGCTTTGGAACTTGCTGTGGATTGGAGGAGTAAATGTGAACCCACTGTTTATCAAACATTCATAAAGCTACACAGTATAGAAACAGGCCCTTTGCCCCTTCAGGTACTTCAGATCCCCATCAATTCTAACCCCCATTGACCCTTAGCCTTCTCTGCCTGGTGATTCAAATGCTGAGGGTATCTGCCTCCACCCAGATGCCAGCTACCTTCTGAGGAGAATATGCCCCCCTCCTCAGTATGTCATAGACATACAGCATGGAGACAGGCCCCCTAGTCTATCTCATCCATGCCAACTGTGCTGCCCCACTTGTTAATTCCATTTATCCACATTTGGCCCACAGCCCTCGAAGCCTTTCCTGTCCACGTACTTATCTAGACGCTCTTACATGTTGATAATGTGCCCCCCCCTCACCAATTCTGGCAGTTCACTCCAAAACCACACCACTCTTTGTGTGAAGTTCCCCTGATATCCTAAGATCTCTGGCTTCCGATCTTAAACCTACACTCTCTAGATTTCACATCAGCTTTCTGGGGAAAGCAGTACAGGCTCTCACAGTGCCTCTACCCCTTGTAACCTTATCTACCTCAACCTCCTATAACCCATGGAATAAAGTAAAACCTCGGTTGTAATCCAGGCAACATTTGGTGAATCTTTCCTGCACTTATTCCAGTTTAGTAATATCTTTCTGATAGGATGGCCAGAGCTGCCCGTGATAGTCCAAATGTAGCCTCTCCAAAGTCTGTACTTCCAAACCCCACACTCAATGGCCTGGCTGATGAAGGCCAAACACCTTGTTCACTGTCCTGTGACGCTGCTGTCAGTCAGCTAGGCACTTGCAATCCAATACCAGACAGCGATACAACCAGTCAGAAAGCTCTCCTCTGTACATGACGTGAATAGTTGTGCACAGATTGTTCTCCATTAAAGACCAATCTCAGGGTTGTATGTGGTGACATGTACGTACTCACAATAAATCTAATTTTGACCGGCATTGATATGACATGCTTCCATTGGTTGGGGCATTGACTGGAGATCATGTTGCAGTTGTAGAAAACTCTGGATAAATCACATTACAGGAAGGATGTGGAAGCTTGGGAGAGGCTGCAGAGCTTCTTCAGGATGCTGCCTGGATTAGAAGGAATCAGCTCTAAGGAGAGGTTGGGGAACCTCGGATTGTTTCCTTGGAGAATTGGGCTGAGAGGAGATGTGAAAGAGTTTATAGAATTATGCGAAGCACAAATTGGATAGATAATCAGATGGAAATGTCAAATACTATAGGGGTGGGTTTATGGTGAGTGGGGAAAAGTTTACAGGAGCTTTCTAAGACAGTTCTAAGATTATGTTTTACATAGAGAATGGCTTCTAGGAAAGATGGTTAAAGCAGATGAAATAAGAACATTCAGCAGGTATTTAGGCAGAAACATGACCAGTCAGGGAGTGGCAGGATACAAGCCTTAAGCCGGATGAGATCAGTTTAGATCGCCATCATGGTTGCACAGTCTTCATGGAGCAAAAGGCCTGATCCTGTGTGGCAGTCTTGTGTTCTTTGTAGATCCCACCTGAAGCTCCTTTTTCTAACCCAGGGGTTCACAATCTTGTTAATGTAATGGACCCAACCATTAACTGAGCGGTCTGTAGACCCAAGATGGGAACTCCTGCTCTAACCTTAAACCAATGGCTTTGGCGTTCATACTTATTGTTTGTGGGGAAAAGGTGACATTTTTTGTGGGCGCTTTAGAGATAAACGTTCATTTTTGAAAGAACTGCAATAAAATTATGAAAGATGATCACAAAGCCACGCTGACTTTACTCTAATGTCTGTACCATTTCCCCTCTTCCCCCCTCCCCTTCCACTCTTCCCCCCTCCCCTTCCCTCTTCCCCCCTCCCCTCCTCTCCCCTCCCCTCCCCTCCTCTCCCTCCCCTCCTCTCCTCCCTCCCAACCCATTCTACCTCTCATAACCTCCCATTCCCCCCTCACTGCCTCTTCTACCCCTCCCTCCTCCCCATCCTCTTAGTCTCTCCTTTCCCTACCCCTCCACCACCTCATTCATTTTCCCTCCCCATTCCCTCCCTCCCCTCCACCCCCACAGCCTCCC